>NW_018022188.1:4746-26014 GCF_002006095.1 Pseudomyrmex gracilis
TATATATATATATATATATATATATATATATGTATATATATATAACTTTAATACTTCAAGTACTCAAACAAAAATCCTTACTTACCTGAAATGAGATTTAAATTGCTTATTATTGTAAGCTGGTATAATTGTTTCTACATAATTTTGTAGACGTTGTACGGGGATTTTAGGAGGTTTTTTGTTTACTATAAACATGCTAATCATGTTTTCCGTATCTCTAATAAACTGGGTTTGATACTCTACGTCATCAAAACATAATTCGAACAAAATTATTAATAATTTAAATAATACGGGAAATAATTTTTGTTTTTTGTTATTTATCAACATTTTTCTATGTTCTATCATTAAAGAGAAGCTTGAGGACGGTCACTCGATTGTTTTTATATTTCACATCTCCTCACTTCACATCGCTCAAATAGCCAAAACGAACGATTTATGTAAGCGCTAGTGAGCGTTCAACCGTCAAAGAGAACGAATGCACAAAGCGCTCATAAGCTTGAGCGCTTAAAGCGAGAAAGCGTTCAAACTGAACGCACTCTATGTCGCCTTGTAATTTTCCAAAAATGGAAAATATGGTTTCAGCTTGTCCGTGTCCGACATGACGTTAATTGAATTGCCTTATAATTTGACGTGTATTATCTCAAAAATAGACGTCTTGAAAAATGAAAATTCTGTGTCCAAAACTTTGATATTTTGCCAATTGAAATTGTGGTCCGTATCTATTCTATGCTGTGTAATGACAAAACTATTCTCCGCGCGACGATTGATGTGATTTTTGTGTTCGGAAACTTTTGTCTCATGGTCTGGCTCACGTATGAAGAATCGCAATCATTACATTACAACTCATAAATAATAATTCTGTTCCTTTGTTCAATTTCTACTGGATTTTTGTGATAGTTTTAATAAATCAATTTAATTTATTAAGACTTCTATAAGCTACCATATTTTCATCTCCCGTTTTCAACAATTTTGAAATTGTGTACAATAATTTATTGATAAAAAGTACAACGAAATAATTTTTGACGGTTTTTGAAGTTGATGTGGACTCTAAACTGTCCGATATTCCGTTAAATTTGTTCGCAATCAGATATTTTACATGGTCATTGATGACTTTAAAAATTGTCCAAAGGATAGTTGTTAGAGATAAGGACATTGATTAAATTTTATGTTCTTTGTTTGAAACACAGGATGGAACAACAAAGCTCTGTCAACCATTCCGATAATGGTTCTTATTTTTTGAGAGACTGGATGTGAGGAGTGGTAATTTAAATACTCGCCCGAAAACGTGGGCTTATGATACCAATTGCACATGATTGTCCCGTTATTAGACACTATCAATTTGACGTCTGAAAAGCTCAAAGAATTCTTATCCTGCGTATCAATTGTGAACCTCACTCTGTCATTATATCCGTTGAAAATACTGGATCGGTGGAAAAGTTCTGCGGATTTTTTAATAGATGACACTAGTGTCAGAAAATAATTATCGCGTGTCGTTCAAATGTCAGTCTGCCGCACATATTTTGACAAGTCACACTACGCTTGACATTTGGCAGTAGTGTTTGTTTTGGTCGGACGTGTTTTGCGTGTATGGCATACAACTAAAATGGAAGATCAAAAATTGCATTTTTGCCATATTTTGCTGTTTTTATTCCGTAAAAGATATAAAGCGGCGGACGTTAAGCGCGAAATATGCGCCATGTATGGTGCCTCGGCCTTAAGCGCAGACACATGCAAAAGATGGTTTGCTCGCTTCCGTTCCGGAGAATCTAACCTCCAAGATGCACCACGCTCTGGACGGCCAAATTCTGTTGACGACGACCAACTCCCGGCTACAGTGAAGAGTGATCGACACTTAACGACTCGAGAGATTGCGAAGCGCTTCGGCATTCATCATACAACCGTTATGGATCGATTAAAAAAGCTTGGCATGGTGAAAAAGCTTGATGTATGGGTGCCGCACGAACTGAGCAAAAAGAACATCATGGATCGGATTTTAGTGTGTGAATCTCTCCTGAAACAAAACTCTCTAACCCATTTCTGAAACGGATCATCACTGGAGACGAGAAATGGGTTGTCTACAACAACATTAAGCAGCGGAAGTCGTGGTGCGGTCCGGGCGAGTCTTCACAAACGGTGGCAAAACCTAATTTGCATCCACAGAAAGTAATGCTATGTATTTGGTGGGACTATAAAGGAGTGCTGTGGTTCGAGCTGCTCTCGCAAGGCCAAACAATAGATTCAAAGAAATACTGCGCTCAGCTCAACAAATTGCGCAAGGTAGTGCAAGAGAAGCGGCCAGAATTGTCGAATAGAAAAGGTGTGATTTTCTATCATGACAACGCTCGACCACATATTTCTTTGATCACGAAAAAAAAATTGCAGAACTTTGGCTGGGAAATGATGCAGCACCCACCATATTTGCCGGACCTTGCACCGTCTGATTATCACTTGTTTTGCTCGCTGCAAAACAATGTTGACGGTCATCAATTCGACTCAATGGAGGCTATCCGAAATCACCTTGTTGATTTTTTCGCCCATCAGTCCCAAGAGTTTTACGAGAGCGGCATCAAGGCCTTACCGAAACGTTGGCAACAAGTTGTAGATCAAAACGGTCAACACATTGTGGACTAAATTAATTTTTATAAATGTCGATTTTGTGTTTAAATTTTATACTAAAAATCCGCAGAACTTTTCCACCAACCCAATAGATCATGCATTTTTTGTAATGTTTTTATATAGAAACACTGAAAAAGATTCCATAGTGGATCGAAACGTTTGTATTTTTTTTTAATTCCTCGGATTAAAGAAGAATTTTATCTAAACATCAGGTGTAGCTTGTAATTGCCTTCTCCTTATCTTTTTACTTAAACATACAACGAGCACAATATATATAATTGAAAAAAACGTGTTATACTTTTCTTAAATTGATGTAAAATATTTATATAAATCAAAGATATAAAAAATATTAATAAGGTCAATTCGAGTAATACGAAAAGTTTTGTAATATAATTGGAAAGCAACGAATATGTTGTAAAATGACAAAAAGTCGCAAACGTTTCGATTCTCATTTAAGTTTTCTTTAGTGTTCAAATAATTAAAAAGTCATTGGTGTCACATAATAACAAGAAGTTGGTAGAGAAAATACAAAAATGAAACGCAAACTGAAGTCTTACAAACGCATATGATAGCAAATAATTAAATAGATTAAGATCGCTGAGAGTGCTAACGAAGTGCGACCGTAATAGTCAAAACCGAGTCGTATAAGTTTATTCTGTATTTGATATGATGTCCATCATAGAGTGCATTTGAGTGTAGGCGCGAATGACCAATGTGAAGTTATGGTGTTGATAATCGTAAGACATCCTGTAAATGTTGTGTTGAGAAGCGCTTACACGAAAAGCAAAAAGACATGAACGAGCAAAACAATTTACTTACAATTCAAAAGTCAAAAGTCAAATGTTGAACAAAGGAAAAAGAACAGCGTTTATACAATTCCCCACTACCAAGACAAGGTTAAAAAAAATAAGTACGTTGAAATTCAAATTCGAGAAGATTTAATTTCGTCAAGCAAGTTAGAGTACGAATTGTCAAGTAAATCGGAGTCATTGATTAAATTCAAGCCATATAATTGTTCTTTGATATATATAGTGTTAAAAATTAATCTTTTATAAAAATTGGATTCATAATCTAGAATCTGAACATTGTTCCAATTAAAAGAATGATTCTAATCAATGTTTAGAAATATATATAACTGATAATTGTGAAGAGTTTTGTAATGTTGTTCATATGTTCTTTGATTCTCATTTTTAGTTATCTTTTTGTCTGTCCAACGTAAAACGTGCAACAATTCATACAGTTAATTTTGTACATATATTATATTTGAAATAGAAAGGAACAAATATTTGACTTATGTGAAATATGGTCTTTATGCAGACCTTCATTATTTTGTTAAGTTTATTTAGATATTTATAGCCTATAACTTGTATAGCTTATAATTCATAGCCAATAACTTCAGTTTTTTTAAAAAGCGTCGCTAATATTTTCCGATATATTTTTTATGTACGTGAGACTTCAGTTTGCGTTTTATTTTATTTTCTTTACCAACCTCTTGTTATTATGTGATACCAATAATGTTTTGATTATTTTTACACTGAAGAAGACTCAAGTAAGAGTTGAAACGTTTGCGTTTTTTTGTCATTTTACAACATATTTGTTGCTTTCCAATTATATTAAAAAACTTCTCATATTGCTTGAAGTGACCTTAATATTTTTCATATTTTTGCTTTGTATTTACATTGCGAGCAATCCTTATTTATATTTTTATTTATATAAATTTATGTAACAAAATGTGTCTTCCAATGATCACTTTTAAGTTTGGCTCTAGTTCACGTGTGTGTGTGTCAGTATTTATAGCAAAAGTCTTTGTTCACAGAAAGTATCAAAACTGTGTAAACATAACACAGTCTCTTTTCAGTTTACTGGCATTTCTAGTTATGGTTTTGACATATCGATAATTTTTTAATGTGGAAGTTGCATAGAAGTTTTATAGCTTTACAATATATTATTTCTATATGTACAACGATTACTGTGAATAATATTTTTTGTACAGAATTTCGATCTTTTCATTCTTATTTGACATTCAAATATTTTATTCCATACACTATTTTAAATATACTAAGCTATGTTAATATTATTAAAGATAATAATCCCAGCAAACACAAAATATAACTGCTATATATAATATAGAAGTAACAGTGTGATATACGTAATATAACAGCTGTTATACTCTTAACATCGATGTTATATAACTTTGTTTTATAAATGTAATATAATAATGTTATATATCTATTATATTGCTTGTTATTATCTAGTAATGACATTATTACTTTCATATAACATTTCTGTAACTATATAACAATTATATTACATTCTACTTACATATTATATTCATATTATATAACTGCAATATACGATAAGTAGGAAATTACAACTAACATGGATGTTACATGCAACGACCATGTTATATTACTTGTTACATTTGTTTTATTACGACAATGTTGCTGTTATATATCTATGTTTGCTGGGTATATACAAGCATGTTTTGGCATAACATCCTGCAAAACGGCTCTTATAACCTTATTCATATTCTTAGTTAAAAATGACTTATTTTAACTTGAAATATTGATTTAGAAAAAAATTAACATTGATAAATTTAACAAAAACTTAATTTTTATGGTTTTGATAACCAACGTTTTGAATAGTATAGTTTCTTAAATAATATTATATAGATTAGAAGTATGCGCAACAAACGTGAAAGGTGCACTCGTATAGTGTGTGGCAGATTACTTGGCGACATTTTGGTCGCGTAGACTCGCTGACGATGTAAGTGCAATGCGAGAGGGATGCAACGACAGTTACAGATTCTCTCGTCGCGAGTGTTCAGAATATAAGGGCAAACACGCGTGCGCGGTTGTTTCTACGTGAAACAGTCGCATCACAAGTGCTTTGATCGTTGCCAGTATACTTTCTTCCTATTTCCTCGTTTTACTTATAGGTCGACGTGCCTACGGGGCGTGCGGTGAGCACATCGCTTACGGATACATGTGCCGCTTGAATGTAACGCTTGCGCAGTCGTCGAACGTTGCCAGACAGCTCGTCGTGACGGATACATCTCGCGGCAGTTCGCGATCGTCTTCTAAGGCAGACTCATTAGTCGCTCAACATCCAACCGTGTCTCAATTTTCGGTCACATTTCATCACTCGTGCAATTCACTCCCTCTGTTCTATTTTTTCTCCGTCTTTTCCACACTAGATGATCAATACTGTCTCACTATAGCCTCTTTTATCTTTCCTTTAATTTTGCATTTCCGATCCAAAAAAGTGATCTCGATGAAACAAAATTTAACACAATCTTTTCTGACTTTTGAACAAAAAACGCGTGTAAACATTTATATAAATTCCTAATCTTGAAGATCGAATCCGGTCGAAAAATTATTTTTGGTTTTCGGTATTTCGATACGCAGCCATCGCGTCCGAAGTCGCACTCTACCAGATCATTATTTTGGAATTGTCGAGCAGTCATTAGATAGATCGTTCGCTCTTTATCTTTGTAAATCAAAACGATTGTAGTTTCGATCGGAGCGCGCGATACGTGGTGTAGAGAGAAAAGTTTTAAGATGTTCTAAGTGAGAAACGACTGAAACGACTGAGTCCGATCTGAACGGGAAGGTCGTGTAGGCGTTCGAAGTTAGCTGAGGTCGTCGACACATCGACGGCAAGTACAAGGAGGAGGAGGAAGAAGACGACGACGACGACGACGACGACGACGACGACGACGACGACAACGACAACGACGACAACGACAACGACGACAACGAAGCAAGTGACGATACGCTACAATAGCATTTCGGCTAATGGTTGAACCGTCGATCCGTCATTTGACACTCAAGTTTCCAATGCTGCAGCCACCATCCCCTCTCTTGGAGATGGCGTCCTTGCGTCTACCAGACTCTGAGGAGTTCGACGTTGACACCCGTCGCAGGAGCAACAACGGCAACATGCCGGTCACGACAGTTGCGAATGTGCTGCCCGGTACCGGTACTTTGCTACAAATGAGAAACGACTTTGGCGGTTATCTTAACAATCTAATTACGGAAGCGATTGCAACACCAAGTTCATGTACTACCATGGGAGATCAGGTCCATGAACTGTTCAACGCCAGCAAGACGAATCTGTCAGCAATTGCCGAACCAGTGCCTGATCGGTTATATCGGCATAGCATGGCCATGTCAGCGGTTTATTGTGTCGCCTACGTGGTGGTCTTTGTTGTAGGTTTGATCGGCAATAGTTTTGTTATTGCCGTGGTATACCGGTCACCCCGCATGCGGACCGTCACTAATTTCTTTATTGTCAATCTTGCTGTGGCCGATGTGCTTGTTATCGTTTTCTGCCTGCCAGCGACTTTGATGAGCAACATATTTGTTCGTAAGTATTGAAACATTTTTCAATTTTTGAGATTGTTTCATTTTCTACGTATGTTTCATTGCTCTTTATTAAGATTGAATATTTATAGGATTGAATATAGCAATAAGAATAGTTCCGATCTCTGATTTTTTTATTATGTTTAAACTCTTTGTTTACGTATGATTGAAAATATAATATATTTGTAGATGTAAATGCTCATACTTAAGGTAAGGCTCACATACTTAAGTTTCTCATAATAAAGTCATACATTATTTTTTACGACTTATGACGCGTGAGAAATATTTCTTTGAGTGTAACAAAAATATTTTTTGAGTTATTCTATCAAGACAAATACACTCCATTTAAAAAAGAAATAGAGATTCTCAATTAAGAGCAGTTATTACATCGTGTATAATCTGTAAATGGCTTTAATTCCATTTTTTCTCAAATTGTGCAAAAAGAGTAGTTAAACTGGTGGAAAAAGTGGTGTATTCTCTTTGTATTATTGAATCGATTCTTTTGCGTTTTTTTCTCTCTTTGCACACTTGAGGCGATATTTGAACGTTATTATCTAACTTTTAAGTAAAAGCTATAAATCGCAACTAACTTGGTTTGCTCTTGAATAATAGCGCTAAACCAAAAATAAACAAAAACAATTAGAGACAAAGCGCAAAATAGAGCAGATGCACAGTTTTACATTACATTGTCGAATAATATAGGATGCTTTTTAACAACACATGTCAACACAAGAGTCATTCTGTCTTTATTTCTCATTAAATAAGGACACAATGATTCTTATGTCGCTAACTGGAAAGCATTCATATTTGGCAAGACACCGAAAAAGATAAATACAATATTTTTTCCTTTTTCCTTTGAATGGTTTGAAATTAATCTTGTATAGAGACAAAATTTTGATTTTTAGATGTTTTAAAAAAAATGTATAATTAAGATATAAAAAGAACCTTACTAATAAGTTTACACAAAAAGTCAGAAACTTGCCAACCATTTTCTTTTGCAAGGAACAAAAGCAACACATTATAAAAACTCTATAAAAAAGAAATATTGTATATGTCCAATCAGAGACAACTCAAACAATTAACAGACTTATGCGGCACTGATCGCAATATGAACAAACAAACGGCGTACATATTTGCATTTTCCATGAAAAGAATTACGCGGCTAACGTTCGAAAAAAACACGCTCTCTTTAGAAAATCAGCGAATCGTTACTAGCGTCACATACCGCCCAATAATATGCGTGTACAAGTAGCGTTGTGATCCAAAGACTTTTAATTAACTGCCTTATTAGTCTGTACACACACACACACAAATATTTTTTCAAATAATTATAGTATATAATTTGTACATTTTGTCAGTATTAATTACAGATTTTTGTGGAAATTGTTTTGAATAATACATTTCTCTAAAATTAAAACACAAAAACACTTTTGATAACATTTTAGAAACAATAAATAATTGATAAAAAAATTATATAAACTATAATTATATTAAAAATACATTTAATACATTAATTACATTACACATACATACATTAATTAATATATTAATTAATTACACATTAATTAATACTACCAAATACAATATTAGTTATTTTGTTTATCCTGTATGTTAGAAAAACATTTTTATTTCTTTTTTTGAAATGATATTATATGTACTGTTTTGTAAATCTTTTCTTTGTAACTTTTTTTATTTTCAATTTATGCAAATGCGCAACGTTAAAAGTAAAAACTATATAAATTAACGTTTGTAATATATAAATTACTATTTATAAAATTAATTTATTTTATTAATATGTAATATGTTACTGCCAGCTGTGAGCTGACTCGTAAAAACGCTTTCTTTCTTCTTGTTATTAGACTTCTTTATGTTGTATTATACTTATTTGTGTTGTGTGCTGAACTTACGTATTATATTTATTTCACTAGTCGTATGTGCACGAGTACTATTTTCCTGCTGCGACGCGATCAGCAATGTCAGTTTTTGTAACTGTTCGCAAGTTAAACGTAGAAGTAGCCGTTTACATATGCGGTCACACATACTAGCACAATATATTTGTATAATTACGGTAAAAGATCATGATCCTAAAACGCAAATCATCTTAAATGAGAACATAAAAGATGCGTTTGTACTGACATATTTCGTTTTCTCTTGATGACGTGTTTTATTGGACGTTATCAAGAATGTGTTAGACCCATCAAAATTTCTCGGCAATTTCAAGCTATCGTCGCCGATGCTGAGAAAATTTGTTATATCCATTTGATTAATCCGCAATTAAAATGGCCGTCTTATCTTTCATTGCCGATAAGGCAACAACTTACGCTGGGAGATCAATTTTGCTGGAGGAACGAAAGCCGTTGAGTTGGGCTTATACATTAAGATGGGTGCAGCAAACTCTGCTTGCTTTAGATTCAGAAGAAACGGCTCTGTAACTATATAATTAACACGTGCATTTTTATGTAATTACTAAACATTTTTTAATATGCTGATTATAGTTAATATGTTCAATTTCTTAGTATGCTAAAAATAAATCTAGATAAAAGAATTTACGCGTAATACATTTTCACTAAGAAAATAACTATCAAAAAAATATACAATTCCAAAAATTATTATCTTTTATGAGAGATACACGATACACTTTTCTGTAAAAACACATGCTTTATTATTAAGATTAACCGATAAGTTTATCGTGTATCTCTTGTAAAAAACAATAAGTTTTGGAATTGTATACTTTTTTGTTAAAAGTAGCATGTTTGTTAAAAATAGCTATTTTTGTTAAAAGTAGTATAGTTTTCGTTAATCGACTAATCGTCAAACATGTAACTGGAGACATTATTAACATGCATTAAATGTGCACTTTATTAAGAACTTGATCTTCGTATGCAAGATAGCTCATTGCGACTGCATGTTATCACGCAGTATTACGTATACACACGCCACATACATAATGTCCGGTGCATCTGTGCACTTGCATCAGGCAGTAACAGACGACTAGCAAATGCAAGTTTCATTTTCATTCAAAGAATGTGCAAAAAATTTCACTAAGGAAATATTATAGTCTTATATACTAGCAACCGTTGTTACAACTGCTAAATTATTTATGATACAAAAAGTAAAGTGTGATTACGCGCCAAGATCGTAAAAGGCGATTGATCCGGTAATAGATAAGTATCGATGAAAGAATGATTATTTCAGTAGTCTTTTGATTCTTCCTATAAACAAAAATCTCGATGCCAACGTTTCTTTTAAAAAGCATTTTTATTTCTATAAAAACCATGTATGTACGCATCCTGAGTTTTTACATGAGCTGTAATTCACAAGCGAACACGACAGATTTATAAATGTCGGCAAAAAAATATCTACTTGACATTTTCTTTATGAAAAGTGCAAATTAGGCGTTATTAAATACTTTAACCGCACTTACTGCATTTTTAATGCAGTTTAGACTGACATACGTTCCTATTAAAGCATTATTTGTTGTAAAGTATCTATATATTGACATATTACGACTGAAAAAAATAAAGAGAGAGAGAAAAGAAAATTATATAATAAAAATTTTGTAATAAAAAAACCTCGTTGACAAATGAGACTATTATATTTAACAAAAAGAAAAATACATACAGATGGTTGTGAACAAAGTCAAATGCTATATAATAGTTGCAATTAAAAGTGATTCATTTCTTTATTACGTTTTCAAACCATACATCTAATAAATCGAATAAATAGGATTAAGATATGTACATATGTATGTTGTTAATGAATCATTATGTGTGTATGTGCATATGTGCACACACGTGAGTAATGTATATTACAACGTGATGTATCTTTGCATAGTTTTGTATATGAAGAAGTTACTTCGTCTGCTTTGACATAAAAATTGTCAGTAATCTTGGTATTCTGAACCATAAATCGACACAATAAATCGAATTACGTACTGACTGAGAGTCACCGCATCACCAAACCACTCTTTTTTATATATAAAATCACACTGATCAAGATCTATAAATTGACATAATAATAAATTTTTTAGTTTGAAAAAGTGTACATAAATAGTTACACAAAAAGTAAATTGATTGCTTTATACTGTAAGAATCGCCAACAACAATCCTCCAAAAAAGGTCTTTATTTTATTCACAAAATTTAACTCAGAGTATTTTCTTACAAAATATAAGTATATGCGCTCGCAATATATTGCTTAGGATTTACTAATGACTTTTGAACTGTGTTAGAACTGTGTTAGAACTGCGCTGCAGATGCGGAACTAGCGTTTTTAGGGAGGATTTTGATAGCCAAGATTTCTTTTGTGCAGATCAACGGTTGCACAGCTTCCGTTTGCACAGAAAATTTTTGCGCATAGTCGTCATTACACAGACATATTATAGATTAGGTTGGATTAGATTTTTTCGGGGAGGGGGTGCAGTGAGAGGGGCGGAGCCCCTCCTCTGCCTACATATGTACTATAGTGTGTGATATAAGCAAAATATTTACTTCGCAAATGTAATAATAACGACTATGCGCAATCGGAATCTGCGCAAAAATTTTCTGTGCAAACGGGATCTAGGCAAACGGAACCTGTGCAATCGTTGATCTGCGCAAAAGAAATCTTGGTTATCGGTGCCTTGCCGCGTTTTTATAATGATTTTGGAGCGTCGACTCGTTGGTTCTTTCCATCTGATTTATTCCTTGATTTTCCCTACTTCATTGTATGTTAAATTATCAATTTCTTATTCGTTGATGTCTAGAGGCGAGGTCTTCTACTACAGAAAGTCTCCAAATCGATAGAGTTATCGCTTGTTTAAAATTTGGATATCTACGTGTCTTATCTTGTTTAAATTTGCGTCAGCCGTCTTTTTTTTTAGTTCTCATAATTTTACAATTATTCTTCTGAAGTTACAAAAACCGTGTGCGTGGTTTGCGCATAAAGAGCTCTCCTTTTCTGAGAATTGAAAAGATTTGTTTATGTAATTCAATTTCTTCAACTCGGTTTTGTTTATAACACGTGATTAGGTTCGGATCTACTTGTCTTATCTCGTTAGGCTCTCTAGTCTCTGTCTGGGAATTAGTTAAACTATTTCTTAAAATTCTAATTAACTGTTATAGTTACATGAGACGATAACGCTTACGATACAAAGATGAAGTTATGGTTATATCATACCAATTTAACATAACCTTGTGGAGGTTTTGTTCTTGCATCTTAAAATTAACTCTTTTGCTTTTAATCAAATCAGAATCTTGACACAAATGAATTGTTATATTTCAACATTAATTCTGTACAGAAATGTAATTAATTATACTACAGTTCATAGTAAAGAAAAATAAACAAAATGAGAGTACAAGAGAAATAAACTCAATTGTCTTAAGATGCTAAAATATCAGCCAAATTTGACAAAATTGAATAAAATAGGTGTGTAACTACAACACAAGTGACGTCAATCATTATTAAATGTCATTAAAGAAACAAAGACGTATGTAATGAGAGATTATAACAAACAACATATATTTCGCGTCTTGTTGTTCTTGTTTTTATTATATAAACTTTTAAATCATATTTTATATTTAATTATATTTTGATAATCTCAATTATATTTTTAATACTTATTATATTTAACTTATACAAGTTTGAATGCGCCGAATCTCCCCAAAAATGCTGTGAGAAAGTCATGACATTTTTTTCAGTATTTGAGAGGGTGGCAGGGGGAACTGGGGGATGAAAGTGGTTCGTTTAGGGTGTAATCGACTTATTATTGTTAGTTAATTGTAAAATAATTTATTTCAATTTTTTTTACCAAAAAATAAAATAGGCCGAAAACCTCCCTTATCGACCCTCCTCCTTTGATATTTTGAATAAAATAAGAAACACTTCTACAAAAAGAAGTAAATAATTTAAATAACTGCTTACATCATCTTTTATTATGCTGCAAAAACAAAATAAAAATGATTAAATTACAATTTCCTGGCACCATTTGACTATATTTTTAATTACGCAGTACATGTGGTATACAATCGTTTCTAAGCTTAATTTTCACGTATAGTCAGACGTATCAAAAACAAAAGATATGAAAAAGTATTACAGAAGAATGTGATTTGCCTAGCTTATGAGAAAACTAGTATCGAGCATTAAAAGTATCGTATACTAGCAGAGTTTCTGGGATAACTTTGTTTTACTTTTACTTATATACGTTTGTCTTTGTTTATTTGAAAAAGTTTGATACAGTAACAGTATTTATTTTCTTTATTAAATCTCATAAAGTTTAGTTGTCACTTCAATATCCTCTTAAGTATCAAAACAGATTGCTTTTTCAAAGTGGCTGCGACCACTAGTAAATACCTTTTTTAGGATAGTACATTAGTACAGATTTTTAATACAAATATCTTTTTCTGTAAAGTTTTAAGTTACAAATTATTACAATAAAATGTCGTTACAAATGCGCTATCATTAATCAAAACCCATCTACTCTTATATTTGTGTTAATAGTTTCTCGACACAATGAACGCCACAACATGCGACTAGATTTAAGATTTTCCGTAAACGTAGTCAATAAATCACGGTTGTAGAAAAGTTTTCCGACATCGATTTTGATCGCCCGTTTTTTTGTAATAACGGTGATGCATAAAATAATCTTTGTGTTTACATGTGCAATAGCAAAGATCAGTATGTTTTTCTCTTAATAGACTCTTCTTTTATATATACAGGGTGTCTGACAACGAACTATAAAGCCGACGTGTGTAGGTAGATCGAGTTATTCTGAACAGAAAAGTTATATACCATTTTGCAAAATTCGCAATATTTATTGAGATATGAATTAATAAATGTGAACCAATGAAGGCGCGGGGAGCGATGATCGGACTCTATAGGCGTGCAAAATTATCAGCTCTACTCCTCGCTCGCCGCTGCTCGCTGCGTACCACTGAATAGCGCCCGATTGCAAGAAACTGAGTCGTTCCGCGCTTGTTTGTTCATTCCGCCTCTCGTTACTAAGACATTACATGAGAGAAGCCATTTTTCTTTTCATCTGATAATCGTGCACGCCTATAGAGTCCGATCATCGCTCCCCGCGCCTTCATTGGTTCACATTTATTAATTCATATCTCAATAAATATTGCGAATTTTGCAAAATCGTATAACTTTTCTGTTCAGAATGACCCGATCTACTTACACACGTCGGCTTTATAGTTCGTTGTCAGACACCCTGTATAATTCATTGTATCAATTAATCCTCAAAGTATCAATGAATGGGAACACGCTTTATTTAAAACATCTCATTTAAAATTTTTATAATATTCAGATAGTATTTATAATATTCAGATAGTATTCCTAAAATTATAACATTTCGCAGCTATGTGTCACTAATACTATTGATATTATACGCAGCTAATATGCTTTTCCCATACAGGATTATTGTAAAGCACCGTGTCGAGTCTAAGCTTGATGCGACAACCAAAGGATTGAGACATTTCACAAATGTTATCGAAGCGCAGCGTTTTAGTAAGAAGTGATACATAAATACGAGATATGTAAGTGTATCGAGAACTGCTGCTTGGTTGTATACATACATGTGCATGTGTCAGCATAGAAACACCTGAGAAGTAACTCCACTCTCAATATACAGAGCTCTCTTTTTCTCCTTCTATCTAAACAAGAAAGATCTCGATGGTTCTTAACGCGCCGATTTTTGATTCACTTTTCTCTTTTTTTCCGTATTCGAGACTGATATTCTAAACGTTCTTTTTATTGTATGTATACATATATCGACGATCTTTTATAAGAGAATAAGTTACATTGAATGTTAGCATACATACACACGTTTGTAATATAATTACCTTTTTATATAAAAAATATAATTACCGAAAAATTAACGAAATATAATTACCTTTTTATATATATAATTAACCATACAAATTACATAGTTAATACGTATATAATCAACAATTTTGTATATCTATACTTTGTAAGAAACAAACTAGATTACATTTTTGAATCAGAATTTCTAGCTCAATAAATGTAACAGCAAAAAATAAGAAACAACATCGTTAATGTCTTTTCAGCTGGAATATGTAGATTTAGCACAATGTACACAATTGGTACCGTCTTATAATCGAATGCGAATGCAAATGCCGCCATCAAGACGCCGTATAATTACAAACGTGCTATTAAACAGACAATGCACGACGTTATGTTAACATAAAACATCTGAAGTTAATGTAATACATATTGCGAGTGGACATAAAACACACACACACACACACACACACACACACACACACACACACACACACGTTTTCACTGAAAAAAAGAAAAATTATATAAATGTGTAATTAAAACTTGTTACTAACATTACTTTTTAAACCTCTTTTTACATTGTTTTATCTTGAAGTAGTTTTAAATAACTGATAGACTGTACAATTGTTCATAAAAAAAGATTAGAATCTCCGCAATGGAAAATGTGATTTTAAAAGTAAATCTTTCTCTCTCTTTAGAAAAATGTACCTATATATATAATGTGTATGTGTATACATATATATATGTATACACACACATATATATATATACATGTATATACATATATATACACACATATACATATATGTATATATATATACATATATATACATACACATACAGTAGGAAGCACCATATCATGTGGCTCCAGGGGAAGTATTTTTCGGGAATTTCTCCTTTGACTGCTTCTACTATCGCGCGTCGTTCTTCTTCGGTCTCTGCCAGCAGCCCGAGATCGAAGGAGAGCAGCGCGCAGTAATAGGAGCAGCTAGAAAAAAAATTTTCGAGAAATACTTCCCCTGGAGCCGCAAGATACGGTGCTTCCTACTGTACATATATATATATATATATATATATATATATATATATATATATATGTATGTATGTATGTACATATCATTTTCAACCATTTTATATACGTCGAGTTATATAAATTGAATTGATAATTTCAAATGTACACACTTAAAATGAACTACGATTATCTTGGCTCTATGTATAAGAATTTGTCCATATAACTTACTGAATCACTTATATATGTATGTGAATGCACAAACTCCCAAGTTCGTGCATCGATTTTGAAAAATTGAAAAGAAGCTAGATTTCAACATAGTATACCAAAAGTGTATTTAAAGCAAAATTACAAAAGTAAGCTTCATACGAGTTTTGGATAATTATGTATTAATTCTTCACTGCTAATTTTATAAGATAAAGTATAGTGATTTGCTAATCAATCCTTAAGTGAATGATAAAACCGCATGCACCATTGACACTTCATTACCCTTAAAATAAAATTTCTGTAAGTACTGATTGAAATGAGAAATATCTTTATTCAGAAATAAACAATTTGAATAGCATTTGTGGTATTCATTAGACTGATAAACAGGACTCATAAACAAGCATAAATTGTAGTTTCTTGACTCTATTTTTAAGATGTAAAATTATTTCTGTCTACATATAGTCAGACCTGACTTGTCAAAGACATAAAAGAATATTATAAAACAATTGAGTATGATTTGGATATCCAACATACAAAAAAATTAGGGTAAATATTCAAAAAAACGGAGCACCTTGTCATTCATATATTTCTGACACTTTTCTTTCAAACGATGTAGTTGCTCATAATAAATAAAACTATTAATTTTTAATTTATACATTATTAGATTTATGCATTTAAATTTTAAAGCTTATTAAAAACAAAGATAAATATGTTTAAAAACGAAGCACCCTCGGAGGTCATTGTCTTTAGCATATGTTGTCAAGGACATCTTCCTGAACAACAATCTGCAACTTTTAGCCATCACTCGTTGTTCGTTAAAAAATTATAAACAAAAGAAATATCATAAATAAACTTTTATTTTTTGACACCGTGTACGTTTTGTTCGTGTTGTAAGCGTGTAGGCAGGGGGGGCTGCGCCCTGCTTACACGCTAGAAGGGCGAAGCCCCTCCTTCTTGCTCTCACTTCACGAAAAAATGAAGGCATATAACAACATCAATATGCATGGTTACACTCACCATACAGTAAATCACAAAGAAAATTTCGTAGATCTTCATACTAATTGTCACACGCAAAACATCGAAAGGATTTGGCGAGATATGCAAAGTAATATTCTACGTTTTAGAATATCGGTAGAATATTATAAATTTTATATAGCTGAAGTTTTATTCAAACGCCGATTTGTACACAAGGAACGCATAGACAAATTTTTCTTAATAATGTCCGAAATTTATCCATTAAATGATAACGAACGAATTGGCATAACAACAAACATATATATATATACACATAACATTGTAAAATATTGCAAAGAATAAAGTAAACAATCTTGACATGAAGCGACACTAAATTCTTTATTTTTACGTGAGGGGAGAGCAGGGGGGAGGGGCGAAGCCTGCGGGGGGCGCAGCCCTCCCTGTCTACACGCTTACAACACAAACAAAATATACACGGTGTCGAAAAATAACAGTGTATTGGCGCAACTTCTTTTGTTTATAATTTTTTAATGAACAACGAGCGACGGCTAAAAGTTGCAGATTGTTGTTCAGCAAGGTGTCATTGACAACATATGTTAAAGTCATTGACTTTTGAGGGTGCTCCGTTTTTCTGAATATTTACCAAAATTAGTATTACACAGTGAAAGCTATCGTATGTTAGCAGAGTCTTTATCATATAACTACTTAACTCTTTTTACATACAAGTTTGCCTTTATCTATATAAAAGCATGTTTAATTGTTAGTATTACTTTGTGTGTGTATTGGTAATAATAGTAAACTACTTTACTCATTTTCGACTGTCATTCCAACATTATTTTATTTTTCAGATTAAGCATGCAAAGACCATAGAAAATTAATACATGAAACACTAAAATTTTACGTCATTCTTTCAAGAAAAAAGATTAAATTTCACAAAAGATATTTTGTATTTTTTTAAATATAATGACTATATAAATATTTATTAAAAATTCTTCACCATAAAAATAGTGCAAAACTTGTTTCAGTAGTTTGATACGCGTACTTTGACTTACATACATATTTATACTATACCCGACTCGCGTTCCTTTGTTCTTTTTTTCAAATTCATTTTGTGCATATATATCTATCTCGTAAAATATCAAAAGCAGTGTACCGATAACTTAACCTAACCTTTTTTTTTACATGGGGGAAATCTATTACGGGTACCCTGGCCCTTGAGGGAATAAGGCCAGGGTTATGTGGGACTCCTTTCTCTGGCCCGCAGATCAGGGAAGGTATACCCACTAAAACTCCCATGGTGTGTCTGCTCGCTCGTCATAGAGAAGGCCCGGTACCCTTGTTTTAGGATAAAGCCTTGGCCCTCCCTTGAGCACACTTCTCGTAGGAGGAGGGTTGTTGTCTTCCTCCTTGCATTACACTAATTTAGTGGTGCCGCGGGACACACGCCGCCGCGCCACTTCTTCTCTTGGGACCGCGTGTAAGGACGAGTCAGGGACCTCACCCTGACTCATCGCAGTCCTCGCAGCAGGGACTTTCCTCCCCGGGTGAAAGTTTACCCAAGGAGGCTGCTGCGCATCTTTGCGTATTCAATATGTGTGCCCCGCTGGAGCGATGGACTAACGAGGGAGCCGGCTTCCCAAACACCCATCACCCCAGTCCTCCTCCCCGCTGTTAGTGTAGGCGGGGAGGGGTCTATTGTCATGACGGGGTCCTTGGTCCCCGAAGACGCGCGCGGGAAGCGGGGGCAATCCTGCACCCCGCTCGCACGCGGCCCCGGGGCCCCGCTGCTAGGAGAGGGGCTCTCTCTCTCTCCCGTTCTGCGGCCTCCTTTTGCTTCAAGACCTCGGAGCAAAAGAAGACTACAGCGCCCCACATGTCCTCATCCCCGGAGGCTAGCGCCTTTAGTAGGCTCTCCAGGGAGAGGTCTGCTCCTATTTTGGCGATCAGTGCTTGGCGCTCTCCCGACCACTGTGGACATTCCTCCACCGTGTGGTCCACCGAGTCACTGGCCGCCCCGCACGCGTGGCATTGTGCCGTCGGCTCCTTGTTAATGCGACACAAGTACTCCCCGAAGCAACCGTGCCCGGTGAGCACCTGCGTCACGCGATAGGTAAGGCGTCCAACCCCTTTCTTCTCCAACCACTCCCGTAGGTGGGGTCGGATGACCCGGACAACCTCCTGGGCATTCGCACGCGGCTCACCCAGAAGTTTCTCCCAACGCTGGAGTTGTTGCCGGGCCTGGCGCTCCGAATTGACGAGGGCCTCCCGGAAGGTGTCTCCCTCCACGCCCTCTCGCAGCAGCTCGACTCGGCAATCATACCGGCTCAAGTATAGTTGCGCGAGGAAGGCAAGGGGAGGTATTCCCGCCAATAATCCCGCCGTCTCCTTGGGCACTGTGCGGAAGCCGCGAATCACGCGGAGGGTGATCTTTCTCTGGGCAGCGCGGAGCAAACCAAACTTGCTCCGCGCGAACTTAACCTTGTCACCCCAACCCCGGGAGGCGCCGGTCGAGACTCCGGAGGTGGTTCAGGAAGTCGAGGTCACGACGCAGGAGCAAGAGTCACCCGAGTTCCAGTCACCATCATCGGGCAACAACACCGATGAAGAGGAAAAGAAGGATCCAAGTTGAGATGGATTCCAAAGCCAGGAAACATCTGCGTGCGAGTTGCAAAAACTTTAGTATTAAGGCCGTTTAGTTATTAAGGCGTTTAAGTATATTATATAGAAGACTTTTATATGTAATCACGTAAGTGTGTAAGTCTAAGGGCGGCAAGGACCGCGGATGAACCAGTGGTAGGCCCAAAAACAGAAAAGCAAGTTTTTTTTTTTTTATGTCTGTTTTTGGTTTTAGTTTTATTTTTTGTTTTCGTTTTGCGGGCAGCGCTGTTATTTTATTGAGGTTATTTTAAGGGGATTAAGAGTGGACGCGCATACCAATCACATAGAGACCACACATACATCACACACACGTACTCACAACACTTATCCCAAACATTAAAGTCACAACACAAGTAAAACCAAACACTAGGATAAGGGACCGTTCACATACCATACGAACAGTCGACACTTACACAACACGTACGCAAAGTTACAACCCTTATGCACAAACTTTGTGTTCAAGGGGGGTGAACGACAATACTCACAAATAACGACAGACACTTACATCGTTTGAACGGTAGACAGTCATGCACCAGATATACGAACGGACAACGACTATTGGAGACTTTGACCACAAGACAAGTGTAAAAATTAAGTAGACTAATAAGAATTCGTACATACATATAACACACCCACACATCACTCACGTTACAGACATACAGTTATTTATCCTTATTCGACAATTTTACAGACACATCAGATACAAGTTCACATACTGGAATAAGGAGCAGCACATACACCAATCACACACACATGACACACACATCACGCACAGTCATTTTCGTTCACTATGTAAAACAAATAAGACGACACAGGTATAAAATTAAACGCAAAATTAAGGACGGACAACTACATCATCGGCATCCTGGACAGACAGAGGTCACGTACACACAATAACAGCCCTTATCCACAAGTTACACGTTCACACCTAAAATAGAAAAAAATACTCGAATAAGCGAGTATACATATACCAAACATATCCATGACACATACACAACACTCACACCAAATTTCAACTCTTATACTCACAGTTGAGAAAAACACACCTATACAAAAAAAATGTTCAATAGCGGATTAAAAGTACACCACACACATTACCCACACACATACAACACGAACATACACTAAACAGTCCTAATACATCATCTTTAAGGAAGGGGGTTGGTAAGTGCGCATGCGCGCCGCTGATCGCGCCGCCAAGACGAGGAAGAAGGCGACGCCATGTTGTAAGGGAGTCAGTCGCATTACAACCGCAGCTACAAGCAGTCGTGTTTAACTACGCTTCAAAAGTTAGTGTGTGAAACAGGTTGCAAAGCACTCGGTTAAAGTTTTATATATGCGAAACAGTTATATAAGTGTAGCGAGAACTAAAAGAAAATATATTTTGTGTTAATATATCAAAAAACTGCGTGAAAAGTTGTTTGGACTTACCTGTCGATATCCTGATCCTGCGAAAGGCGAAATCCCGGTGTTCATTAATACAGCACCTGAAACAGAATAAAAACAGAATTAAAGTAAAGATAACCTTGTCACTTGGAGGTAAAAGTGACTGGCGACCGTGGTAAAAGGCAGAAACACGTGAGTACTTGACCAAATATAACCTAACCCCGGTCACAATCTAACCTAATCTAACCCCAATCTTTTTTTTTTTTTTTTTTT
>NW_018022189.1:0-3937 GCF_002006095.1 Pseudomyrmex gracilis
AAGTAGTTCCAGCGTTGACCGCTCGATAGCGCCGCTTACCCGCGCTAGAAAAAATCAGTCCGGGAACTTTCCGGACAAACTGTGTATATGATAACACATATGACGGCACACACTTCGGCACATATTGCACGGGCACTTGTGGGGTAGCCATATTAGTAGGGTGTGATTTATTTTGCCAGCGTATCTTATTTTGCACTTTCCTTAGGTTTCGCCGCAATCCGTCATTGATACGCTGAAACAAACCACGCAATAACAATACAGGTATAAAAAATATTAAATTATGTAAAACAATGTATATATATATATATATATATATATATATATATATATATTTGTCATATATACAGGGTCATCGAAAAGTATTGGACCCCCATAATATCTTTAGTTAAAATGCAATTTGGAGAAAATGTCCAATAGCAAAGTTGTATGGTTTCAAGCGAGGAGATAAGATGATAACCTTGACTTTTATCTTGACCATGTCCTTTAAGATCATTTCAAGGTCAACCTTATTGTTTTAAATGGAACCCCCTACATTTTATTGCATATTTTTATAGCTTATCTCGAGAGCTTTCCCAAACACTATAATAAAATGATTTTTAATTAAGTACTTTTTGAGTTGTAAAGGTTTGAAGTTAACAATTTTTTGACACAAAATGTAAAATATACCTTGAAAAATATTATTTAGTTTTCAGTAATCGTAACTTTAAGAGGGTACCGGATACCGACTATAGACACCTGCAAACCGACGATTCTAATATTTCGTTTTGAGCCGTATTTACTGCATCAAATCCAAAATGCTTCTACAGAAAGAAGTAACTTGTGCTAAGAGTTTGCTGTTGTTCTTTAAAATGTCAAAATGTAGCATAAACTATTTCTTATACAGTTTCCTTCTATAACCTCATCATACCATCATGTATGTAAAATTATTTCTAAGCTTATGTACGTATTTACACTGAACTACAGCAATACGTACGACACAAAACAATCTAATGAAACACTCAGAATATGATTTGGTTATCTAATTGATGCACAAAAAGTAATATGGTGATAATGTGTATTTGATATCATATACTATCATTCTGTCTGAAACAAATAACATTATGTAGTTCACGAAATTTCCGCTAGAGAATGTTGCACTATGACGCGTGCGCATATGATCATTATGCATGTGTTTATCTGTCATATTACATGACAGATCTTCTAACATACGAATCTGCATAGCAACTGGCAACCGCATCACGTAAAATAATACTTTTTCCTTAGTAGTCGCAACTGGCAAAGGGACATTTTCACCTCATTGTAGAATGGCCCTAAAAAATATTATGAACTGCCAACGCATGCTGGCTATTTTTTAAATAATATTACTATACCACAATGTCAAATGCATGTTTTTGACTATAATGGTACATTGTCTTTCTTCTCAGAAGCGTTTACGAAAACGTGTGCTGGAGTACAAATTATTATGACCTGCCAACGCAGGCTGGCTATGTTCTAAATACTATTTAAAAAACCAATGACAGATGCATCTGACTTTGACTGTACATTTGGTTCGTCTTTCCACCCAGAAGCGTTCTTGATAACGTGTACTGAAATAATCATTATTACAAACTGCCAACTCATGCTGGCTAGTTTTTAAATATTATTAACATATCACAATGTCAAATGCATCTATTTGACTATGTTTTTTTGTCTTTCTTCCCAGAGGCGTTTGTGAAAACGTGTGCTAGAGTAAATTTATTATGAACTGCCAATGCATGCTGGCTAGTTTTTAAATAATATTAATATATCACATTGTCAAATGCATGTATTTGACTATAATGGTTCTTTGTCTTTTTTTCCAGTGGCGTTTACGAAAACGTTTGCTGGAGTAAAATATATTATGAACTGGCAACGCACGCTGGCTAAGTTTTAAATAATATTAATATATCACAATGTCAAATGCATGTATTTGACTATAATGTTTCTTTGTCTTTTTTCCCAGAGGCGTTTACAATAACGTATGCTGGAGTAAATTTATTATGAACTGCCAACGCATGCTGGCTAGTTTTTAAATAATATTACTATACCACAATGTCAAATCCATGTATTTGACTATAACGGTTCTTTGTCGTTCTTCCAAGAGGCGTTTACGAAAACCTTTGCTGGAGTAAAAATTAGTATGAACTGCCAACGCAGGGTGGCTAGTTTTTAAATTATAATATTATACCACATTGTCAAATGCATGTATTTGACTATAATGGTTCTTTGTCTTTCTTCCCAGAGGCGTTTACGAAACCGTGTGCTGGAGTACCAATCATTATGAACTGCCAACAAATGCTGGCTACTTTTTAAATAATAGTAACATATCATAATGTCAAATGCATGTTTTTGACTATAATGGTTTCTTGTCTTTCTTTCCAGAAGCGTTTACGAAAAGGTGTGCTGGAGTAATAATTATTATGAACTGCCAACGCATGCTGGCTATGTTCTAAATAAAATTTAAAAAATCAATCACAGATGCATCTGTTTGACTGTACATTTGCTTCGTCTTTCCTCCCAGAAGCGTTCTTAATAACGTAGCTTGAGTAATCATTATTACAAACTGCCAACTCCTGCTGCCTATGTTTTACATAATAGTAAAATAAACCAATATCAGACGCATTTATTTGACTGTAAATTTGCTTTGCCTTTCCTCCCAGAGGCGATTTAAAAAACGTGTGCTGGAGTAAAAATTATTATGAACTGCCAACGCATGCTGGCTAGTTTTTACGGAATATTACTACATCACAATGTCAAATGCATTTATTTGACTATAATGTTTCTTTGTCTTTCTTTCCAGAGGCGTTTGTGAAAACGTGTGCTGGAGTAAAAATTATTATGAACTGCCAACGCATGCTGGCTAGTTTTTAAATAATATTACTATACCACAAAATCAAAAGCATCTNGAACTGCCAACGCATGCTGGCTAGTTTTTAAATAATATTACTATACCACAAAATCAAAAGCATCTATTTGACTATAATGTTTCTTTGTCTTTCTTTCCAGAGGCGTTTGTGAAAACGTGTGCTGGAGTAAAAATTATTTTAAACTGCCAACGCATGCTGGCTAGTTTTTAAGTAATAGTAATATATCACACTGTCAAATGAATCTCTTTGACTATAATGTTTCTTTGTCTTTCTTCCCAGAAGCATTTACAAAATCGTGTGCTAGAGTAAATTTATTATGAAGTGCCAACGCATGCTGGCTAGTTTTTAAATAATATTAATATACCGCAATGTCAAATCCATGTATTTGACTATAATGGTTCTTTGTCTTTCTTCCCAGAGGCGTTTACGAAAACCTTTGCTGGAGGAAAAATTATTATGAATTGCCAATGCATGCTGGCTAGTTTTTAAATACTATTAATATACAACAATGTCAAATGCATGTATTTGACTATAATGGTTCCTTGTCTTTCTTCCCAGATACGTTTACGAAAACGTGTGGTGGAGTAAAACTTAGTATGAACTGCCAACGCATGCTGGCTAGTTTTTAAATAATATTAATATATCACAATGTCAAATGCATCTATGTGACTATAATGTTTCTTTGTCTTTCTTTCCAGAGGCGTTTGTTAAAACGTGTGTTGGAGTAAAAATTATTATGAATTCCTAACGCATGCTGGCTAGTTTTTAAATAATATTAATACACCACAATGTCAAATGCATGTATTTGACTATAATGGTTCTTTTTCTTTCTTCCCAGAGGCGTTTACGAAAACGTGTGCTGGAATACCAATCATTATAAACTGCCAACGAATGCCGGCTACTTTTTAAATAATAGTAATATATCATAATGTCAAATGCATGTTTTTGACTATAATGGTTCTTTGTCTTTCTTCCCAGAGGCGTGTACGAAAACGTGTGCTGGAGTAAAAATTATTATGAACTGCCAACGCATGCTGGCTAGTTTTTAAATA
>NW_018022189.1:7958-9380 GCF_002006095.1 Pseudomyrmex gracilis
GAACTGCCAACGCATGCTGGCTAGTTTTTAAATAATATTACTATACCACAAAATCAAAAGCATCTATTTGACTATAATGTTTCTTTGTCTTTCTTCCCAGAGGCGGTTACGAAAAGGTGTGCTGGAATAATAATTATTATGAACTGCCAACGCATGCTGGCTATGTTCTAAATAATATTTAAAAAAACAATGACAGATGCATTTGTTTGACTGTACATTTGATTCGTCTTTCCTCCCAGAAGCGTTGTTAATAACGTGTGCTGGAGTAATCAGTATTACAAACTGCCAACTCATGCTGCCTATGGTTTACATAATATTAAAATAAAGCAATATCAGTCGCATCTATTTGACTGTAAATTCGCTTTGACTTTCCTCTCACAAGCGATTTAAAAAACGTGTGCTGGAGTAATTATTATTATAAACTGCCACCGCATGCTGGCTAGTTTTTAAATAATATTAGTATATCACAATGTCAAATGCATATATTTGACTACGGTTTTTTGTCTTTCTTCCCAGAGGCGTTTATGAAAACGTGTGCTGGAGTAAAAATTATCATGAACTGCCACCGCATGCTGGCTAGTTTTTAAATAATATTAATTTATCACAATGTCAATTGCATCTATTTGACTATAATGTTTCTTTGTCTTCCTTCCCAGAGTCGTTTATGAAAACGTGTGCTGTAGTAAAATTATTATGAACTGCCAACGCATGCTGGCTAGTTTTTAAATAATAGTAATATATCATAAGGTCAAATGCATTTATTTGACTATAATGTTTCTTTGTCTTTCTTTCCAGAGGCGTTTACGAGAACGTGTGCTGGAGTAATAATTATTATGAACTGCCAACGCATGCTGGCTATGTTCTAAATAATATTAAAAAAAACAATGACAGATGCATCTGTTTGACTGTACATTCGCTTCGTCTTTCCTCCCAGAAGCGTTTTTGATAACGTGTGCTTGAGTAATCATTATTATAAACTGCCAACACATGCTGCCTATGTTTTTCATATTATTAAAATAAAATAATATCAGACGCATCTAGTTGACAGTAAATTTGCTTTGACTTTCCTCCCAGAGGCGTTTTTAGAAACGTGTGCTGGAGTAATAATTATTATAAACTGCCAACACATGCTGCCTATGTTCTACATAATATTAAAATAAAACAATATCAGATTTATTTGACTGTATATTTGCTTTGACTTTCCTCCCAGAGGCGTTTTTAAAATTGTGTGCTGGAGTAATAATTATTATGAACTGCCAACGCATGCTGGCTATGTTCTAAAAAATATTTAAAGAAACAATGTCAGATGAATCTTTGTGACTGTAAAGTTGCTTCGGGCGGGTTCCGTTTGACCACAGTACGATTCGACACCGCTCGATTCGACACAGATTTATTCGACACCAAATTATTCGACACCGTACG
>NW_018022189.1:10225-12239 GCF_002006095.1 Pseudomyrmex gracilis
TGTCGAATCGTACGGTGTCGAATAATTTGGTGTCGAATAAATCTGTGTCGAATCGAGCGGTGTCGAATCGTACTGTGGTCAATAGAGTACCACCCAGTTGCTTCGACGTATTTCCCAGAAGCGTTTTTGATAACATGTGCTGGAGTAATAATTATAAACTGCCAACACATGCTGCCTATGATCCACATAATATTAAAATCAAACATTGTCAGATGCATCTGCTTGATTGTAAAGTTGCTTCGTGTTTCTTCTCAGAGGCGTTTTTGTAAATGCGTGTGTTGGAATAATAAGTATTATAAAGCATTTTTAAGTGATGTGTGCTTGTTAAATGTATGTTAAATTTTTAATGTCATAAGCGTCTTTTGTGACATAAAAGTGTTTCGTCTTGTCTCTCAGAATTGCTTTTAAAAACTTGTATTGGTGTACTAATAAATATAAAGGTTTGATGAGCAACATATGCTGGCTATCTTTTAAATTGTGCTGGAGACGTCTTTTGTAACATAAAGCTTTTTTTTTTTCTCAGAGATATAAGCGTGTGCAAGTGTACTTATGAATAGGANGTACTAATAATTATCGTGTGCTGGCTATGGTCTAATTGACCTTTTTTGTAACATAAAGGTGTTTTATATTTTCTTTTGCTCAGAAGCGTTTTTCTAAACTCGTGCTGGTAGAAAACTTATTTTGAAGCATTTACANATGACGTGTTCCGGCTATATTCTAAATTTATTGTGCCAGAGACGTCTCGTGTAGCATAAAAGTTGCTTTACTTTTGTCTTAGAGACGTTTTTGTTATTGTAAAGTAGCGTACTAAATAATATGAACATTTACAATCAATGTGTGCTAGCTATGTTCAAAATTTCTTTTACCAAAGACGTCTTTTTGCAACAGAAACTTGCTTTATCATTTTCTTAAAANTGCGCTTGTATAAACGTGTACTGGTGGACTAATGAAGCATTTACAATCAACATGCTGATTATGTTCTAAATTTATTGCGTCAGAGGCGTCTTTTATAACATAAAGTTACTTTTTTCTTAGAGGTAATTTTAGTAACGCGTAATAGTGTGTTAAAGAATGAACATTTACAATTAGCGTGTGATGGCCTACCTAAATTTGTATTGTCAGAGATATCTGTTATAACATAAAGTTTCCGAAACTAGTAAACCTTAGAACTATAAAGAATTATGACAGATCTGCTCAAGATCTGTCGTTATTAAAAATGATAATTTCAACAGACTTGTTGAAAAAACATAGCTTGATAAATGGCTCCTAATACATTGCTCTACTCAAATGTATAGTCAGTCTGCAACTTATTAACTATTTGTTTACTGAGTATCATAGGCGTGCACACACGCTTATGCTGGCTTCTAGGCTTGTGTGAATGTGTATATATATAAAAGAGGAAGAGAGAGAGGGAGGAGAGAAAGAGAGAGCATAGAGAATGTATTTGTATCTTTATGTTTCTCTTTCATTTTGTCTGTTTTTGTTTAGAGTGCAATGGACTAATCGCTATGTCTCGCGTTTATCCGATTTTTTCTTGTACATTTTGATGGCCGATTATTGTACAGCGCGTCTCATGAGCATTTCAATAATATGTAAACCTTTNTGTGCAATATAAAATTTTTGATGACATTCAATTGATATTTTTTTAATAGTAATATATATAAATTAAATAAAAAGTTATTATAACTTCTATGTAAACATATGTACGTAATAACAAATGTATAGTGTTTTGTATAATACTGCGATCGTAGTGCGGTACTTTTCAGAAAAATAAATGCACATTAACAGAATTTTCTAAAACTTTCTATTTCTTTATATGAGAAATATACTTATTTTATATACTTGCTTTAAATACTTGTTTCATGCACACAATATTTCGTATTATGTGATAATCAAAGAACGTAACTTTTTATAAATAAAGAAAAAGAGTGTTATATATATAAAAAAATCTATTTTAATATGTATATTTATTTTTTTATAAACAATAACGCATTGCGTTCGCTGCAGTACTATA
>NW_018022189.1:12599-14417 GCF_002006095.1 Pseudomyrmex gracilis
AAATTAAATACTTTAAAATTGTGCATTTATAAAATGTAAATAAGTAGATTTTGCAATTTATCAAATAAAAATATTTAAAAATAAACACTAATAATATACTTTATCTATATATACTTTATCTAAATATTTAATATTTTTCAATAGTCTAAAAACTTTCGAAATATCACATTTCTCATATTAATAATTAGAAAAAATATGTAAAGCATCTTGAGATGAGTTATTATTATGAACAATATTATGTACTTGTTTTTCTCAAATACTTTATCTAAATATTTAATGTTTTTTAATATTCTAAAAACTTTTGAAATATCACATTTCTCATATTAATAATTAGTAAAAATATGTAAAGCATCTTGAGATGAGTTATTATTATGAACAATATTATGTACTTTTTTTTCTCAAGACTGTAAATCCTGAAAAAGCATTTCACGTTGTCGCATTGTACGTCATACGCAACAAGCGTTTAACGTGCCTCGTGTCTCGCCTTATAGCTCGGCTTGGTGGAAAGAAGACGNAACATAGTATGTCTGCACTTTTCCACGAGCGCACACGGACGGCGGTTCTCGCTTGTGTGCGTATCCCCACCACTTCAGTGTTTTCGGTGCTGGCCGGCTCGAGCCTTGCGACAAGAGACCGGTGACGCGAGACAGCGCGATTAGGCCGTCTCACTTTAAAAGAAGGACAGACTAACTCAACCACTTGAGGGCGCCACTTCCCGGGCAGAGACCCCAGTGCGGACTTCGGATCTCGCTCCAGTACCCTCTTAATACTTTTGTGCGCGGAATAATGAGACCAATTAATTGATTAAAAAAAATACATTAATCAAAAAGTGTCAGATCCCCCTAATATTTCCAGTAAGAATGCATTTTGGAAAAATGTCCAAAAGCAAAGTTGTACGTCTTCAAGCGGTTATGCTAGTAGGCTACGGCGGAAAACTGCCCGAAGGGGAAAAGTTGCTCGAATGCATGATGTCCAAAGGCGTTAGCGGGAATCTGCCCAAAAGCGTTGGCGGGGCCGACCTTTATTCTCTCACTCTCGCAGGCACTAATGTACGAGTTCTTAAGCAAACAATACGCATCACTGATTTTAATCTTTGATGCAGTGCTGTCTTTTTCTTAGCGAGCAGCAGTTACCTCGTGGACGAAAACAAACAGCTCCAAAAATTTTTTCTGTAACAAAAGAAGCCATTGCGCTTTAATCGATTGTCTCAAACATCTTTACTTTGTTTCCAATAGCCCAGAAATTTTTCGTAAATATTAGTAATTGATCTATTAGATTTTTAGTTGCTCAACGAGCTTTTTGCTACTGCTAGTTGAAATAAACAAATCAATAGGTAGACCAACACTTACTAATTAGTATTTTTCTCTACTTACTTATTTAGATCAATTTCCTATCACTTACCTGATTTATTCTTTTTGCTCTGATTAAGAATGGCGGAGCTTTATGAAAAAGATCGAATAACACTGTTAATAATGCAAGAATTGGGAGATCAACAAAGAGGGAATAAAACTGTAACGCGATTATTTAATGACAATTTTCAACAGCAAAAAATCGCCGAGCACGCAAACACGAGTCTAACCTTTATGCCTCGCACATAAAAACAACACATGCTATATAGTCAAAACTGTCAACATATGATCAATCAATCGCTCGTGAAATAGTCAAGAAAAAACAGTCAAAAGGCCGATACGAGCAGTAAAATACAGGTTGGTCGTGTATAAAAAGTTGTCTTTATTCGATAAATAGACGTTTCGGTCACACAATTTTGGACCTTCTTCAGTATTAAATAATTAAGTCTAACAAGAAAAAATAAAAGAA
>NW_018022189.1:16452-20181 GCF_002006095.1 Pseudomyrmex gracilis
CTACCTTGAAGTGTAAACTTGTTTAATAAACCATATCTTTCATTTTCGATTTTTAATTCACGTAGTCCGGGAACTTTCCGGACAAACTGTGTATTTTACTATCCAAAGAGAAGAAAGTTGATGTTAAAACAAAATTGATTGCTTGTAAAAATTCATTCACAGGAACCTTTGTGTTTTTTCTAATATATTTCCATCTTACTTTGATCCCTTTCATAGCTAGATCGATAGGTATGTTCGTAAACAAGGAAATTACATCTAAAGAAACAAGTAAAAAATAGTGTCAATCTTGTTAACAAATTGAGGGGTCTTACACTGCAGCACGGTCACTTGCTTGTTTCTTTAGATGTAATTTCCTTGTTTACGAACATACCAACCTGTATTTTACTGCTCGTATCGGCCTTTCGACTGTTTTTTTGTCAACATATGATCGTGACGAGTGTACCAACACAACAACAAAAAATTTTGAAATTAGAGTGTACAGAGCACGCAAAATTCAAAGAGTCACCTTACTTTTTGATCACACCTCGTACAACCAGACACATCAAGAGGCACGGTAGTGCCTCGCGTCAAGTTCACGCGCAACAAAGTGGCGCTTGAACTGCGCGAGCACACCGTGCTTTTTATATACGCGAAATTCAGTAAATGAGAGAATGGAAACTTTTTTACAAGGCTATTTTTTAAGAACTACTGAACCGATTAATTTCGTTTTAGTCTCATTCGCTTCAGAATGAAACATTACAAAAAAAAGTATTCTTGTGTTTTGTGTGTTTGTAGCTTCTGAACGAAGATAATGAATAAAATAAAAAATAGACGTGTAAATCACGATTAAGAAACGTTTTCATTGTCGCGGAACACTCAGGAATGTGCATTTTCACATTTGTGCAGCCAGATGGTGTTTAACGAGCACGTTTTAAGAAAAAAGTTAGAGAAAAAGAGAAACATCAAGAAGCACGGTAATGCCTCGCGTCAAGTCCACGCGCGACGAATCACACACAACGAAGGTTTTTTTTCTATTATTTTACAACCTATGTTAATTCGGTGATTGGAAAGTTCCCGAAAACGCGGTTTTAAATAGGGCTTATGAATAACAAATATATCCATTTGACTTATTTTAATATTCTACATTTAACAATACATAGTTCTTTTGGCAAATCGCGAATATCTCAATAATCAGAAGAGATAGCTTGAAACTAATTTTGCAGGTACCTTCAACCGGCTACTCTGCGATTTATGATAAAAAGTGAAAGTTAACAAATTGAATATTTCGAGAACGGTACAAGTTAGAGCAAAATGGTTTTCGGATTCCGTTTTGTATTAGTTAGATGCAACATACCACGTAATAAAAGTTTAATAATTTTTATTATTTAAACATTTAATTGTTAAAAACAAAACTTAAAATGTTTAAACTGGGTTAATATTTTGCAGTTTGATGTGCTGAGAATTATAGCGCAAACCGTTTTTCTCTATCTCCTTTAGTTTGTTAGTTATTAATTTTGCAATTAACTGTGATGCTATGTGGTTGCGACTTAAAGGTGATAACTTGTCGATGTTGGCGTAAGGGTCACGATGGTAACTCATAAGTAATGGTAACTCGCTCGGAACAGTGGTGTTTTGATGATGTTAGTTACAACAAAATGGTGATACTGGTAACTTTACTCCCGAACTTTGACTCTCAAAGCACCGATTTTAACGTAAGTACCGATTTATCAACGGTAGAAGATCTAGATAGTTTTAGGTTCTAGAGGAAAAAACGGCAGGGCCGAGTAATAAAAATATCAAGAGGCACGATAGTGCCTCGCGCCAAGTTCACGCGCAACGAAGTTGCGCCCGAACTGCGCGAGCACACTGTGCCTTTTATACGCGAAAATCAGGCATTTCAATCGAGGGAAGATTTTTAAGCTGTCATTTTTTAATAACGACTAAATCGATCGATTTCTTTTTAGTCTCGTTCGATTCACGTGAAAAAATTTAAAAAAAAGTTTTCTTGTGTTAGTGTTGTTTGTTTCTGATTTCTCGAGATAAACGACGATAAAGTTTTGAGATGAAAAATTTACAATTAAGAAACGTAGTCATCGTCATCGTGCGACCAAATTGTGTGCATGTTTGTATGCCTGCCACGAGATGGCATACATATACGAACGCGTTGAAAAAAGAAAAAGCAAGAAAGACATGAAGTGTGAGTTAGAGAGAGAAAGAGAGAATCACGAAACACGGTAGTGTTTGCGTTATTCGCGCCGGCAACACCTCCAATAATACCGATTGCTTTGATAATGTTCTTCGCGACGTAGTGATTTCGCGCCGGCAACACCTCCAATATAACTTTTTTTAATAAACTGTATTGAAACTTGGCACGAAATATCTACAACCTATAAACTTTCAATTTATAATCAATTTATGATGAAAAATTCACTCAGAAAACGGATAAAAAAATTTTCTTCGTGCCGGCAACATAACTTCGTGCCTCCAATATAACTTTTTTTTAAAAAACTTTTTAACCTTGACACGAACAAACTGTATACTTTAAATTTATAAAGTAAAAAATTAATTCAGAAAACAGAATAAACAAATTTTGCATAAAAATCAGACTCCGACACTATCTCCGATCATGATGGGCGCAGAGCTGTCTATCGCGACGTAATGATTTCGCGCCGGCAACACCTCCGATAGTACCGATCGCTACGACAATGTTCTTACGGCGTGCGGCGTAGTGATTTTGCGCGGAAAACACCTCCGACATAACTGTCTTTTATTAAACTGTGCTAACTTTGAAACTTAGCACGAAATAACTAGAAATTAGATATTTAATACACACTATAAATGTGTGTTAAAAAATTAATTCAGAAAATGAATTTATCTGATATAACTTTGTTTAATAAACCGGTTTGAAACTTTGCGTCAAATAACTACAAACTATATACTTTAACTTAATGAAGCAAAAAATTAAAAATTAAATCTTATGAAGTAATAAATTACAATAAGAACAGAGGAAAATTATCATGGCCCTTTGAAGCACAAAACACTGATGATAATGTGTGTGTGATAGCAGCATTACTTTATTCAAGCACGTAATATATAAAACGTTTTCGGCCTTAGATTAGGCCTTTATCAATATATATATAATAATGTTGTTCTTGAATTAAAAACTTAATCGAGTCACATGATTACAATTTAGAGATATAAAAGTAAATGAGGAAATAAATTACAAATTGATTTAATAGTACAAAAACTTTTTTCTCTGTAAGACTTGTTTTACAAAATTACATACTACTACAAAATAATACAAAATGTGTGAAATCTCTAAAAACTTACATTTTCAAAAAAAAGGTAAGAAGAGGCGCCAAGTACACGTACAACACGTAATTTGTTTTATATACTACAAAACATTCTTTCTCTAAAAATTTTAGACCTCGTATTGCAGCAAAACAATGTTGCACCACCCGCTTAACTCTGCTTGATCAGCACGCGGAGACAAATCTGTCACTCCTGCTGATCAAGCAATACGTGCTTAAAACTACTTATCTTTTAAAAACAGATTGTGTTAGCTAAATATATTCTTACAATAAAAGTAACAATTGTTTCGCAACTCGAAATAATAATAATAAAAACGTATGAATAATCAAGGCTCGTGAAAAATTGAAACTAAGAATGAAGAGGCCACTAAGAGCCATCTAAATAGGCCAATACGAGCCATTCCCAGGATGTTGTGCAGGAATAAGCGTGCATGTGTAT
>NW_018022189.1:20701-29310 GCF_002006095.1 Pseudomyrmex gracilis
TATATATATATACACATGCACGCTTATTCCTGCACAACATCCTGGGAATGGCTCGTATTGGCCTATTTAGATGGTTCTTAGTGGCCTCTTCATTCTTAGTTCCAATAATAATAATACTCATATCATAATCACTATTTCACAATTTATTAATTCCGGCACAACATCTCCCTTCCCCCAGAAAAAAGAAAAAAATAGTTTTTTTTCGCTAATTTAATAACGTATGCGCGTAAAGTTTACGGAGTTGCGGATTGTCCTAGGACGGTACGCACCCGGTCTGCTCTACGTGAACTACATTGACTTTCCATTTACTCACGTACCTCCACGCGACAATTACTACTATGATTACTACAAACATCGATACGCTACCCACAGACATGGAGTAAATCACGTGAGGGTGGACACCCTGTGCCACACGCACACTGTCCACGTCCCCCGAAATTTTGCTAATTTCAGTGCTTATTTGTGACAATTTGTTTCCATCCAACACGGGTTTTAGCTTCACACCGGTGGGATTTTGCACATGTGTGAGTGTGACTGTTGGTAATGACAAGTTATAACCGGGTATGTACACCTGCACCTGTGTGCCGATCGGTGTTCCTCCCGTTCTGATGTGCATTCTCCGTGTCAGCAACTTGCAGTCCGCGGTCAATGTCACTTGACCTGTTTTTTTAATTGTCGCGACTACCTCCGCGCGTCCTTTGCACCGTATGGTGATTTGTTCGCTTGTGTGCGTCGAGTATAACCACGTGAATGAACTCTGTGTTGACAGCCACAACGTTTGATTTGCTACTAAATAACTTAGTCCACACCCACCTTTTTCTTCTCGTAAATATGTGCGTACCTCACACGGTGATTCACCATTTACATAATACTCAACGATACTTTGCTCGCAAAAATACTGGTGCCCGAAATTTTTACAACGACCTAATTCATCTAATGTTAACAGCGCGTATGTTTTACCTTCCTTATCAATACTGATAAAATTGTACTTTACATTTGCTAATGCATACACATTGTCGTGGCTGTGCACAGGTAAAGGAAGCACATGTATCAGTTCATTCACAGAATACGTGATCAAAGGGAACTTCATTACCACCACAATCTCTGCGCCTTTCATATAAGCAACCACGTCCCCGAATTTTTCAATGAGATTCCAGTATCCCTTTGTTACTTTAAACGGAAAATGTGTTCCGTCCGGCAACCTCGGTACCGCTTCCTTTAGCTGCGTCAGCACAATCTCGTGTGACACCACCGCTGGATGAACCACTCCTCGTTTCAAATGTAACATAAACTCTATCAATTGCTCAGCATCTCTTAACAGATCCGACACTACCGCGTTAACCGTTTCAAAGTATTCACTTAATTGTTCGCGCTGACCATACCCGTCGAGCGCCATGCCCATTCGGTTAGTGACATTTGTTATTACTTTTTCATTATATTGTAACGTTTCCTCTAAATTGTTTATACGCACTACTGTTTTATTCAAAACCTGCAACTGACCTCTCATTGCCCCGCGCAAGGTTTCCTGTGTCTGACTCAAGTCACCTAACCGTTCATTTATCAGTTTTTCATCCTCTGCGTCTATTACTCCAAATAGGCATTTTGCAAGACCACCGACTCCGTCGACCAGACCGCGTTTTTTGTCATCGCTCGCACTTCTACCCAGAAACTCAATATGATCTACGAGTCTGCTGAGTTGTTTCATATCTTTTTGTAGCAAAACGGTCATGCTATCGCAGTTCATTCGAGCTACCCCATCTAAGAACTCCAGTTCTTGACAATTTTCTCGCGTATTCCGAGTAAGCTCACGCAACTGTGTTTGCCGCTGACTAACAGCATCCATATTCACGCTGACTACGACTTTCCAACTAGACTCCACTCTATACTGTTTGCCTATTTTTTAAAAATATATTCCCGGCTCCCGATCGAACTCTTCGATCTTCTAGCCTACTATCAGGCTGCATCCTAGCAGCACCCTAAAACAAAAATTGTTTCAAAATTTTGCACATTACTTTTGCTAACGTTTCGCGAACAGAGTCAGCTAACGACAAATGAACGTTGACCCGTCCAGTTTGCTTGCTAAGCACTTTTTACCGGTCTTTTATATTTAATTCTCGGATTTTTATTCGAATCACCGCGCGGCTATCCCTTTTGTCTTTACACTGGAGCACGGTTCCTCACGACCACGAGTGCCAGTGTCTCGTAGACCACCGACACACCTAGTTTGCGTTTTTCTTTTACCGTCATGTCTACACGCCGACATCGCAAAGGCGCTACGCGCCCCCCGTGCAACCATTGCGCCGTGGTTGCATGGTCACGCGGTCTGCCGCGAAATCCACCAGTGCCTGTTGCCACCGCACGTGACGGTGACCCGGGAGTGCATGTGTCGCTTCGCATCCCCGAGGGTCCACCGCCCAATGACCCGCCAGCCTCGCCGGGGACCGCCTCCACTTCTTCGGATGAGGTAATCTTTGTGACCTCGCGACCCCCACTACCCGCGTCGCCGGACCCGGAGCCACCGTCCCCCGAGTCCCGGTCTCCAGCGCAGGACCCGGAGGTGGTGTGTCTAGGACCCCCACCTTGTGTCCCACTCCCGGTCATTACCATATCTGACTCGGAGTAGAACGCCCTTGGTAAGTAAACTTTAATTTTCAATAAAGACCTTCAGCCTGTTTACATGCACATTCTGCGTGCGTCTCTTCGCTTTAATAGTATAAGTAACTTTTGATATTTTTGCTACAATCTCATATGGGCCTATCTACATGGATTCTAACTTCTTTCTACCTCTGCGAAGTGTTTTGTCATAGACTAACACCTTATCTCCTACTTTAAAACTCGATGTTTTCGTTTTTTTATCGTAGTACTGCTTTGCCTTTTCTTTTTTCTCTTTTAAATTTCCTTTTGCCATCCGATTTGCCGCTCTGATACGCTCTTTTAACTCCTGAGCATAGTTTCCTAAATCGTACTGCACGGCGGTCTTGTTAACGCTGGTGGTAATTCCGCACTACGTCCGTAAACCACCTCGAACGGCGTGAACCCAGTAGCTGAATGCGGAGTTGTGTTGTACGCAAACATGGCGTACGGCACCCAGTCATCCCAATCGGTCTGGTCCTCCTTTACATAATGTCAAATATATTCGGCTAGTGTTCGATGAGATCGCTCTAGAGCTCTGTTGCTTTCCGAATGATACGCCGTGGTTTGCACCTTGTTGATGCGTAGCAACTTGCATACATTTCGGAATAAATCACTCACAAAATTTGTACCTCTATCGGTCAAAATTGTACCTGCTTGTATTCCATGCTCGCACACTATCTTTGTCACAAACTCTTTTGCAACCGTCGTGGCCTCCTGATTCGGAACAGGTATCGCCTTACTAAACTATGTAAGGTTATCCTGAAATGTGAGTAGATACTTATTCCCACTACTTGTTACAGACAAAGGCCCGACTATATCTAAAGCACACTTTTCAAACGGCTCTGATGGCGTGTCAGTAATTATCATTAGCGCTTTATACCTTCTGGCTAACTTGTTCTTTTGACACGATATACACCTCAAGATATAATTTTTTACATCTCGTGTCAAACCCGGCCAATCGTAATTTCTACGAATCCGCCTCACCGTGCGCGCTACTTCTTGATGCGCTCCAAGTGATGTATCATGATATTCATATAGCACCTGTTTTTTTTCTTCCTCAGTTAACTTACGTGTCTCGCTTGCTCTCGTTATCGCGCTCTCTTCTTCTACTTCGCACACGTTCGCCGTCTCCACCGGGCTCCGGCTCAACGCGTCCGCGTTTGTGTTAGCCTTTCCTTTCTTATAGATTATTTCGTACTCATATTCTTCTAACTTTAAACGCCAGCGTACAAGTCGTGAACCCGGGTCTTTTACGTTAACTAGCCATACTAATGCTCGATGGTCCGTAATAATCTTAAACTTAGTTCCGTATAAATACGGTCTAAAGTGCTTAACCTCATACAATAGCTAATAACTCCTTTTCGGTGGTACTATAATTCCGCTCTGATTTATTTAATATCCGGCTTGCGTACGCGATCGGCTTGTTGCGACCTATCTCTCCTTGTGATAACACTGCGCCGACAGCGTAACCCGACGCGTCCGTAGTGACGACGTAATCCGTAGTGATGACGTAAACTCTTTTGTAAAGTCCGGGTACGCCAGCAGTGGCGCCTCGCTTAGCTTATTTTTTAATGTTTCAAAAGCGCACTGCTGCTCGTGACCCCACTCATACGTTGCTCCTTTGCACAATAATTTGGTCAATGGGTTAGCGATTTTTGAGAACCTATCGATGAACTTCCGGTAATAACCGGCTAATCCGATGAATGACTGTACTTCTTTAATCTTTTTCGGAATGGGGAAACCTTTCACTGCACTCACCTTCGCGGGATCCGGTGAGATCCCGTTTTCCGTGATCTTGTGCCCGAGATACGTAACTTCCTTGCGAAAGAACTCGCACTTGTCGGGTTGTAATTTTAAATTATTTTCCCTCAATTTACTGAACACATCTTTTACTCGCTTTACGTGTTCCTCCAAGCTTGCTCCGTGTATTACAATGTCATTTAAATAGACAAAACATTTGACTCCTTGCAACCTTGTTAAAACTGCGTTCATTAGTCTTTGAAATGTCGCGGGTGCATTCTTTAAACCAAACGGCATCCTATTATATTCGTAATGACCGTAGAATGTTGAAAATGCCGTTTTGCTTTTATCCTCTTCCTTCATCGGGATCTGATGATATCCCGATGCCAAATCTAGCGTTGAAAAATATTTCGCGTTACCCAGTTGATCCAATATTTCCGTGATATTTGGTAACGGAAATGAGTCACCGATAGTAACATCATTTAACCTCCTAAAATCGACGACAATTCGGAGTTTCCTGACATCCGAGGCGTCCATCTTCTTAGATACAACCAGTAGCGGTGCGTTCCACTCGCTCTTGCTTCGTCTTATTATTTGATTATCTAGCATCTTCTGTATTTGACGATCTATTTCCTTCTTATGTTTCTCAGGTAGGCAATACGGTTTTACGTTAATAGGTGCTGTATCAGTTCTTACACGCACTCCATGCTTTACCGCACCAGTTTTGCTCAATGGTTCCCCACTCAAATGAAAAGTGTCGCTATATTCCTCGCATAAGTTTACCAAAACACCTTTTTCTTCCTCGTTCAGATGTAGCATGCGCAAAGCCTCCTTCACCTTTTCACTTCGTGTTATTCCTGCTTCTGTCATGCTTACATTCATTACAGCATCTTCTATTTCACTTTCCTCCGCCAGCTCTTCTATCTCTACTCGCAGCGTTTCAATTTCTATTACACCGTCAGTAGTATTTAATACGCTGACAGGTCATAAATTCTTTTCGGGTTGTACTAGGCAACATCCGATAAATACGCCTGGCTGTGTCTCTCTTGCTTCCACAATTCCGACTTGATTACAATCTGCCACGGCTTGCACTATCGTTTCGCTGCGCGGCTGTAACATGACGCTCCTATACGGACGCATTAACATCGACTTGTTTCTTATCACAAGCCTTCCTTTTTTATAATCGTGTACCGTGTTATATTTTTTAATAAAATTGCTTCCTAGTATTCTTAGGTAGTTTATTAGAAAGTCGTCCCTTATTATATACACTGTGTGTTTTATACTCCTATTCTTTAGCTGTATAGTGGCTTTAATTTTCCCGATAACACATGCCTTGTGTCCGGTAACCCCTGTTATCTCTAACTTTGTTTTTTTAGCTAGAGTTTCTCCATGCAGGTACTTCTTTTTTACCAGTGACACGGTAGCCGGTGTCATATAGCATTTCTACGTGAACTTTCTTTGCTTCTCTCATTGGTACCACCACCAAGTCCAATCCTGCTTGTGTAGCGTTTATTTCGGTCACCTGTAACTCGGCTACCGACACACATTTCTTTTTTCTTTTGTTTCCTTCTTTGTCACTACTGGACGATAAGCTATTGTCGCGTCGGCTTTTTGCTTTCTGTATCGTATTCTTTGTCTCTCCCTTTGCGGTGTAATTTTTGTTATCCTTCTTGCCATTCAGCGACCAGCAGTTTTCTCGTATATGACCCGTTTTCCTGCAATAGTTGCAATATTTTTCCACTGCATTTACCCGACTATTGCCGGGCTTTGGTAATGTCATTTTGCTAGATCGGCATTCTCTCCTCGTAATGACCGATCTTCCCGCACTTATAGCAAATGAAATTCTATTGTCCACGCGATTTTTCGGCCTCGTGCCCGCGACTTTTTCTTCCGCACTTGCGCCAGCTATTGCTTCTCGCAACGTCTTATAACTGCGTGATTGTATAATCATTTTCAGATTCTCGCGAAGCCCGATTTGATAGTGATGCAATGCTTACTCTTTTATGGTTTCTAAAATCGTGCGCTTCTGTTCCATGGTTTGTACTTTACCTTTTATTATAGACTCGTAAAGTTCCATGTCTAACTGATTAACTCGCTGTCCATAATTTAACGCGCTTTCTTCATGTTTTTGTTTTAACGAGCTGAACTCTATCTGTAACTCGGTTGTGCCTTTTTTCGCGGAGTATGTAGTTTCAATCTCGTGCTTTAGCTGCTCGAAATTATTTACACCCCGTGTTTCAAAATCTAAAAGAGCTTGCCCCTTCAACTTTGTACACAGTATGGCCTCTAAAAGTGTCCTTTCATCGACCGGACTAATACTTTTCATCGCATATGTACATACACTAAAAAACTCGCGTAACTGTGCCTGCGACTTCCCGTCGAACGTCGGTATTATGGCACGCGCTTCTTTCAGTGTCATGTAACCGTGTATATGCGCGGTTTGATTTCGCACGTCGGTGGCTGTCCGTCCGTAAGTCACGTCGAGTGCACCACCGCGTTCAACCAGGTCTTCATCCTCGACCCGTGAATTACGGCGTTGTCCCCATAACTCATTCACATGTCGCGTTACCGTGTTTATTCGCGCGCTCATTAAATCAAATGATTGTAACAACTGTTGTAGCATTATTTCGGTGGGGTTGAGAACCTGTCTACTCGCCGTCGAAATTCCCGGTTCCGTGGTATCTTCCCCCGCGGCATTTCCCCCCGCGGTATTTTCTACTACTAAATCGCTACTCATTCTGGTGATCTCCCGGTCTACACTTTCTTGTGCTCGCGCTATTCTTTGCACGTCTTCTGCTACATCTATGTTTTTGTTATTTATATTACTTTGTTTGTCTACTCGGAATAACTCGCTTTCAAATGACACTAGCAAACATTCGCGCCTGTGAGCTGACTCGCATTCGTTTACGTTTTGTTGGCGTCCTACTATACTATTATCTACGTCGAACAAAAAGTCTCGCTCAAGGGTAACGTTTGGACCTACTTCCGCTTCGTCAAAAANCAGAGTTCTCCGGAATAGACTCGACTCTAACGCGGCCGGTTCGGATCTCGGTGTCGTTTCCCTAAACTAGTCTAACCGCTCGGACCGTATCTCGCGCCTATCGTAACTACCAGCACGCTGCAGATGCCAGTTATCGGTCATCCGTACAATTCTACTTAACAAGACTTACATTAACAAATGCCTCATTACGACCGCTGTGGAAGTTACGCCTATGGTTTCTTGGTTGGTCCCCGTGATGCCGTTGCCACTGCTTTCTGTTGTCGCTGCCGTCTCGTGCTGCTGCTGTCTCGTGCCGCCGTTGTTTTCCCGCACTGCCGCTGCTCTGCTTGTGTTGCTTGCCGCCACTCAGGTTGCCTTGGATGTGTCTCTTTCGCCGTATGTGATCTCGGACTCTGCTTCTCGTCTTTTTTTTTACTTGACGGAAACTTACTATTGACGTCTTACTGTTAACCTTTTCGCTCCGGGACTGGTCCATATATGGACCAACAAGAAAAGCAAACGTAATAGATGTTTATAAGGTCAATTTAATGCACTAAATTTAGGAAAAAAATTGAAAAAAATCCTGGTTACTTCTTTGATCTTCAAAATTGACTTTGAAGGTCAAACAATAAAAATGCGTATTTGCGCTTGAAAATTGGTATACCTACGTTTTATGAGTCGCTGAATACGATAAAATTAGTAAAAAAATTCTAGTGACTTCTTTGATCTTGAATTTTGAAAGTCAAAGTATGAAAATGCGTATTTGCGCTTGAAAACTTGAAAATTGGTGTACCTAGATTTTATCTGCTATAGTAAATAAGAATATTAGTAAATAAGTCTAACTACCTTACCGACTTTGAAGTTTGAAGATCGGTATGTGCAAAACATTATCTTATCTGAAAATCAATAAACAAACGTTTTTGGTACGCTGAGGTGACACTAGCTCTATCAAGATCGTCTTGTCATCTTTGTTTAGTAAGTTCGGAGTAAAAGTACTAAATGATAACATATGTATCTGTATGTTTTTCATTGTGTAGTATCTAGAAGTAATAGCTATGTCAAGGTCAATTTTTTTACATTGGTAATTCTATAAAAACATTTCTCTGTGCATTTGTTGAAAAAACTGATTTTATAGGTGAACTCCAGGTAAAAGTATCGGAAAATTGTCATTTTTAGTAGCATCTGACAACGAGATAGTATTTAGTTATTTTTCACACTTCCACGTATATATTCTAATTAGCATAGTAGTTGTTCG
>NW_018022190.1:0-8706 GCF_002006095.1 Pseudomyrmex gracilis
AAAAGACGGCCGTGTATCGCGTGGTAGTAGGTAAAAAACTGCACACCCCCCCCCCCACATTCGTTCTGAGAATATATACCAAAGACTGGCGTATGCTCCTACCTCACTGGGGCAAGAGCCATAACAGCAAAGAAGAAGAAGAAGTACGTTTTAAATCTATCAAACGCAGAAAACGATAATGGAAAAACTGTCTTATATATAATCAATGGAGAGTTCCAGACACCAATCACAGACAAAGTACAGAAGAATAATCGATTGTGATTTGTCAATTTCTTACTGTTACGGCCTACAACTCTCCATTGTAGACGGCTCTTAAATGTTTTAAAACATATGCGTATCACATGCAACGTGATACGTATCACGTACGTATGTGATCGTATATCAGTGATCGTGTATAACAGTTACGAGTGAAAATTGCGAAGAATTAGAATATTAAAGAAGAAAAAGAAAGTATAAAGCATATAATAAAATATGCAAATATAATTTTTAATTTTCTAGTATAACAGCGAATTCGGTAGCTTAGTGTGCACTAATATAAAGTAATGAAAACAATAACTTGCGTTGCTAAAACTAAATTGCTACGATTTTTCAAATTTCAGACGATAATTTCATTAATTTGCATAGTTCGCGATGGTGCGAATTTGTTTTTTGTGCAAGAAAAAGGCAACCAAGAATGCAAACTTTACAATGCATAAGTAAATATCTTAGATAAAATGAGTACTTATAAAATGCTATTATTTTCTCTAATTTAACTTAATTACATAGTATTATTACATTAAATTTGCTGCAACACATGGTTAGATTATCAAGCAAATTTTATAACACATTTAACAGCATGATAAAATAAATAATAATTATTTGCAGATTTCCAAAAGAAGTGAGCATTCGAGCACAATGGTTGCATGCCTGCAAATTATCTGACAAGGACAATGTAACGCATGTATACATATGCTCGGATCATTTTATACAGAGTGACTATAGACATAGTACGGAACTGCTGTGTCAAAAGAAATGGTTATTGAAATCAGAAGCAGTGCCTTCCATCGGTGTTCCAAATCCTCCAGCTATCAAACTGCAGTTCCAGTCAACATGCAAGAATATGATTGATGAGACACGTAAGTTTTTAACTTTAAACTTTTTTATTGACAGTAGTAAATACTATAAAGAATTGTTACAGCTTTGGTTTAATATCATTCATATTGTTTTATAGGATCACTGCCTTCAATTGATGCTCTTCCAACTTTCACAGCAGTTACTTCTAATGTCAAAAAACCAGAGTTTGCATCAACATTCAAGGATGTTATTCAAGAGACACGTAAGATTTTAACTTTTAACTAGTTTTATTGAGGATACTAAATACTAAACCCAGATAGCCAACTAAGTGCAAGTTGTTTGCAACTTGCCACAAATATTGCTCATATGTTTTCAGCAATGTAACAAAAGAGTGTATCCTCTTTTCAGTATGTTCTTACCAGCAACAGTTTTCAAAATATAATTACAGCAAGTTCGCAACAACTCATCAGCAATAAACTTATATTATTTTTTTCAACTTATGAATAAAAATTGTTGCTCATATATTGCTCACATATTGCTGACTCACTTGCCATAAACATTGGCTACAACAATTGATTGATAATAAAACTCAGCATATTGATACTGAATTGACAAAAACATTTTCGTTGCATTAAATAAAAACAACATAACAGCAATTGGCGAGCAACTTAATCTATACAATGATTTGCTTTATATTGAGTTTTCATATTTGGCTATCTGGGAAGTTAGTTGTTTTTAAATATATTTTAAAATATATTTATATTTTTAAGAGTGTAAGTTCTTACACATTGTTTTTGAATTGAAGTTTTCAATTCTTAAGACCATGTAGGATGTTTGATTTGCATCACGTATATGAGAATACCTATTTTTCCTTCCCAATTAACTTTTTTCGCAATATAGTTTCTAAATTAATTGAGAAGAGAAAAAAAAGGGTATTCTCACATACGTGATGCAAATCAAGCATTCTATATGGTTTTAAGAATTGAAAATTTCAATTCAAAAACAATGTGCCAGAAGTTACACTCTTAAAAATATAAATATATTTAAAAATATATTTATCTGCAAAACATCTAGCAAACGGCTCTTACAACCTTTGAAATTTATTAGTTTTAACTGCATGAACATCAATATCTTAATTCGTCTTAGTTGTTTTTGTTTGGACGTTATTCATGTTGCTTTATTAATAACAGATCATGACGAAAAACAGCAAAAGCTGTATGCTACTCCGAAGAAACGGAGATTTGCAGAGCCTCGGTACATATCCGAAATTACAACTTCCGATTTTTCATCACCCAAGAAAGCCCGAAGAGTTATCGATATGGTGAAAAAAACCTATAAAGAGAAATGTAATTTGATCCACAATCTGCAGAAAAAAAATCGGACGCTGTGTAAACGCATTACCACTTTAGAAGAATTGGTAAAGCATTTGCGTAAAGAAACATTAATGTCAGAAGAAGGTGCAGACGCTTTAATGGTATAGTATCTATCAAAATTATATTAAATGGTTAAACTTATTTGGATTTATTTTATGATTAACCACAGAGACTAGCAACGTCGTGCTAGAATAATTAAATGTAATAGAATAAACAGACTGATCATTTTATATTAGTAATTTATGCACTTAAAAAGATTGTTTATACAATGATAAATGAAAATGTAATTGAAATTGTAAATAGTATAACTATTTTGAATTACAGTTAGATTAATCTCATTGTTTTAGCGTGCTGCTCATTGCAATTTGTCACATTCCACTATAACACATTTTGTCAGCTCTAAAAATAAAATAACAGGTAAGATTTTATTTTTAATAAAAAAAACTTTTTGAGGTTTTACTATTAAGTTTTTTTATCTGATTAATTCCAAGTAAAAAAATTTAAAAGTGTTTTAAAGTACTATTTATATATACAAAAAACTATAAGCTGTTTATAATTTCATTGACCATAAAAATTTTACTCAGATCTTACTGAATATTATAATTGCGTGTAATAACATTGCATAACAGAGACCAACTTTTTACAAGTCTTATAATTTTTTACAAAAATGATAAGAAAATGTTTGTTGTTTTCTTAGTTTGTGCAGCACGCTTGTATATAATATCTATTTTTACCAAAAATTTTAAAAAATATTGATACAAATCGTAACAAATAAAAAAATCATAACAAATAAAAAAAATTGTAATTTTTTCTTTGATAGGACATGATGCCGGAAAAAATAAAACATGTCGCGAGTAGGAAAGTGAAAGGCAAGGGACAGTATTCGCTTGAACTCTGCAGTTTCGCACTTACATTTTTATTCATCGAAAGCGTACAATTATGTAAGAAAAATGTGGGACAATTTGCTGCCAAACCTTTCTACCATTCGTACTTATACAGAGTCGTCGATGGAGACTTGGATTTCACAAAAGAAGCATTGAATGCTATAGCTCTACGAGCGGAAGGACCGAAACTAGTGATTGTAAATCTGGTGAAGGACGAAATGGCTATTCGTGAGCAGATAATTTACGATAAAGATAGATTTCACGGTGACGTCGATTATGGAATTACCGACGAATGACAATGATTGTATACTGACAGCAAACTACGCTCTAATGGTTATGGCGGTGTTCCTGAATAACAACTGGAAGATATCAATAAGGTATTTTTTAATAAGATCTCTAAATGGTAGTGAACGAGCAAATTTACTCACCCAGGCATTGCAAGCATTACACGATTCTAATTGTAAAGTATTTTTGATAACGATAGATAGAATATCATCAAATCTCATAATATACACTGCTATGGATGCTACATTTAATTATGGACCTCATTTTAAACCTTATTTTACAAATCCGGCTACTTCTGAGAATTGTTTTGTCTTTCTTGATTTCTGTCACTGTATTAAATTGGTTTGTAACACCTTTGGAGACAAATTCTTACGACTACCAACGGTAACAAAATTATGAATGAATGAATGAATGAGGCTTTATTTATATGGCGCTCCGGGAAACATCCCCTCAAGCGCATAAGTGACAATTAAAATATAGATACATAAGAAAAAGATAAATTTTAAGAAAATAATGTGAGTTTGTAAAAAAGTAGAAATATAAATCGTAACAAAAAGTAAAAATAAAATAAAGATGTTGATAGCAATGAAAATAAAGATAAAGAAAAGAATAGAGCCAAAGGCATCACAAACTACATGTTGTTTTTTAACAAATGATCATATAGATCTCTTTTAAAAACGCCATAAGGTGCCCTGCGAATTGCTGCCGGTATGTCGTTCCAGACGTCAACACAAACACACCTAAACGAACGCCTAAACAACTCCGTTCGACTCAGAGGAAGAACAAGATTGTCCTGAAGAGCTCTAGTATTGCGTGTGCAACTATCACGTCTAAGAAAAAGCGAATCGAGAAGCACTCGAGGTCTCTCAGTTTCCAAGATTCTATAGATCAAACAGCCAATAAAATATGATCTTCTTTGTTTGATTTTGAGCCAATTTAGCCTTTCAAAATAAGGCGTTATGTGNTCAAACCATTTCGCTTGAAAAATAAAGCGAATACAGGCATTAAGTGTCCTTTGTAACCGTAGATTGTTTTCACCAGTTATGTCAGTCAATAATGCACAGCAGTAGTCGAAATAAGGCAGGAGCAGAGTTGAAACTAATTTTATTCTTAGGGCAGGCGAAAGCAGATGTTTATATGTCTTAAGTCGATGCAGGGATGAATTGACACGCGCGATGGTTTTATTGACCTGCTCATCCCACGTAAGTACATTATTAAGAAAAACGCCTAAATACAAGACAGTGTTCTTGTAAGAAATATGATCACCATCGACCACGATAGGCGGCAACTCGTCATGTGCGATATTATTAATGTATCTGCGTGTACCAAATATAGTAGCCGTTGTCTTACTAGCATTGAGCGAAAGTTTGTTGTTTGTTGCCCATTTGACGACATTGGTAATGTCAGCATTTAATCTGGCAATTGCTTCGTTTATGCAGCTCGGTTTTGCGTGTATGTAAATCATAAGATCGTCCGCATAATAATTATATTTACAATATTGCAACGCATTGCAGAAGTCCGTAACGTATATAATGTAGAGAAGAGGACCCAACACAGACCCCTGCGGCACTCCACTAACAACAGGCAATCCCGCCGAGAGCCGACCAGATTCAGGATCTCGTACCAGCTGTACTCGGCCAAAGAGATACGAACAAATCCATCGCAATGNAGAACAGGAGAAATTTAAATTTCTCAATTTATCGATCAAAAGTCGATGACTCACACAGTCAAATGCCCTCGAAAAATCGAAGAACACCGACACCGTGACCATCCGCGAGTCAGCGGCCAGTCTGATATCATCCAGAACTCTAACTAAAGCCGTTTGTGTAGAATAGTTCCTCCTGTATGCGTTCTGATGAGGATCCAGATAGTTGTTTTCTTCAACATATATACTCAGTTGGTTGGCGATCAAACGTTCAAATACTTTTGATAGGATGCAAAGTAGCGAAATCGGTCTATAATGTTTAAGTTCCGTTGGGTTCTTAACTTTAGAGATCGGACATATTATAGCAGTTTTCCACACCGAAGGAAAAACACCATGTAATAGGCAGTGATTGAAAATGTGCTCAATGTATGGAAGCACACAAGGTAAAGCAACGCGCAGGATGTTCAAGGATAGTCCATCAATACCGACTGCTTCAGATTTAACCTTATGAATGGCCGTGAATATATCCCCAGCAAACAAAATGGTGGCAACATGCCGGTATTATGCAAGCATGCTTTCAAAGCGTGATGTCTCTGTGATTGCCAGATACAAGTTCATCTAGCAAGCATCGCGATGACACGTTACGCTTACCACTCTATGCAAGCTTTGTGCAAGCAGAATATGCGTCAAATTGAAAAGTGTCGACCTCTGTCGTCATTTATCTCATTATTTTTAGCATGTCATGATATCAATTTGCTAGCATACCAACGCGTGGCATCACTGAACAACACTGTACCAATATATTGTTCACATGACATGCTTTCACGGCGTGCTGACACGTGATGTTTGCTGGGTCATTACTGCTGATGTTCCTCCAGTAGAACTTATTATCTTCAAATGTCTCTTCTCCAAGATAGAGGGCGTTGGTATTATACAAATCGGCGTTTTGCGTTCCAGCCAGAAAGAAATTGTTAAGTTCATTTGAATCAAACAATAGCTTTTTATCANTCGCTCTTGATTTGACGAGTCCCAGCTGTTTTAAATTCCTCCAGATCTCAGAAGGATCTCTGATATTAGAGAAAACGGACATGTAGTAATTCTGCTTGGCCTTCCGAATTACATCCTGAACCTGATTTCTAAGAGCTCTATAGAGATTGTAATTGTTCACATTTCTGCGACGCCGCCATGCTCTGCGCATCCTGTTCCTTCTCACCATTAGTTGCTTAACCTCCGGTGTCATCCATGGTGCAGGTAGATGTTTTGGATGAATGGTTTTAAAAGGAGCGTGTCGATCCAGGCAGTTCATCAAATAATCATGGAACAGTGCTATCTTCACATCGATGTCTTCAACCTCCCTAAACGTTCTCCAGTCACAAACCGAAAGCTCCTCGAGGAAAGCATCACTATCGAATCCACTGAAATCTCTGACAGTGATGGTTCTAATGGTGCGCCGATTAACTTGGATGTTGTATGTTATCTCCACAAGGTCGTGCGTCGAGAGGAAGCATACATCTCTCTGAGAAAATGAGACTACCTTGTCGCAATCATCCACGATGCAAAGGTCGAGCAACGTATCCGAAGTTGCTGTGTGGTGCGTTGGTTGATATGGCACTAAGAATTATGTGAAACTTTGTTAAACTTCATCAGTTTAAAAAAACAAGGTTTACGAGCAGTTAATAAATTAACAAATAAATATATTAACTATCAAAATAGTAGAATGAACGTTAAATTAGCTGTGCAAACTCTTAGCGTCTATAAAGCTTTCGAGTTTTTAACAAGGAGAAATGACAACTCGGTGAAAAGTAAATTTGAGAGCTGCATGCCAACTGCTATATTTTGTCTCTAATTTAACAATATGACTGATATGCTTATCTGCAAAAATTGGTTTTCAAAAGAAACATTTAATACGCCTCTAACCGACGATAATTATATGCAGTTAAAAGCTTTCGCGGTTGATTTTGAGACTTACATTAACACGATCTGCGATCAATAAGGCACTTCAATTCTCAGAAGTAGCGGGAGAACAGGTTTTCTTAGGATTATTGTATGTCTTAAGAATATGTTTTGCCTATTTGATCAAGTAAAATTAGTAGACCTAACTTACCTTTTGATATACAAATTAACCCAAGATTACTTGGAAACGTTTTTTTAGCGCGATTAGAAGTCGGAGAGAGTTCAATAACAACCCTAATGCCCAACAACTTAACAACTTAAAAGTGCGTATAAACGATTGTTAATTAGACACAAAATTAAAGTTTGATAATGGTAATTGCCTTTTTGACGGCATAGACATATTACACGTCTCTTCTACCGTAAATACTTTAAAATGTCCAATTGGTGATTCCAGGTTTTTACACAAATCTATTGATTTCGGCCACGACTATATTAAAACATTTTAGGACTTGTCACCATATGTTGACAATGTAGTTCTGTACATCGCAGACTACGTTAGCAAACACGTTAGCAATAATTTATATTGTGACATATGTCGGGCTCAATTAGTAGAATCCTAAATGCCTTTGCTGTCGTCAAAAAAAAAGAAAAAAAAAGAAAAAAAAATAGAAGATCGTATACTGCATCGTCTGCAGATGTTTGCGCGATTTGTCGTATGTGGTTATTCGAGAAAACTCTAGTGGTTTAATTAAAAAGAATATTAAGCGCGGCCTACTTAATAAAATTTTTAATCACATTGGCATTCCGTTTTCGAACAATGTGATGGATATTCATGTGTTATCGCAAGACATTTTAGATAATCATCGCAGTCAGTTATGCAAAAATATAATTGAATTATACTTTAATATTTGATTATTTTACAAAGCTCATAAAACTTCTGAAAAAGAATTTTATATTTGAAATAAATAAACAAAATTAATATTCCCAGATATCACATGAATATCCATAGGATATCTAATGGACGTCCATTAGGTGTCTAAATAAATTCCAATGGACGTCCATTGATTGTCTTATGACCATCCATTTTTGACAATTTCGGTTGTCCATTTATTCTCCAAAAATAGACCTAAAAAGATAATTTTAGTGTAATATCACAGTAATATTAACATGTCCACTGATATGCATCACATTATTACTGTGATATATAAAAAAAAACACCAATGGCACATCGCCTTGTGGAAAGGGAATTAATTCAAAATTTTACTTGACTTAATTTTTGGAAGCCTGATTCAGGTTACCGATCAACTGACTTAGGGCCGGTTGTTCCAACTTTAGATAAAGTATCGGGTAATCTATCTAATGGTTAAAACTTTGATTTGCGTTGTTCCATGTGTCGGTAAAATTTATCTATCTGGTAAATAACCTAAAACCAAAAGATTAAGTACACGGCACTCTCAGTACCGTGTAAGGTGTATCTAACAGCCCAGCAAACCATTTCTGACTGCGCAGACCTTGGCAACAGAAACTGTGTGCAGAAACGCTACAGTACGGAAACATGCTTTGGTGCTGCCAA
>NW_018022190.1:10111-11455 GCF_002006095.1 Pseudomyrmex gracilis
GTCTCATTTTGACATCTCACATGTTTGACAGATATGGTCGCCAAACCATATCCTAATGAGGACACAGATGGATATGGATTTGGTCTACTAATTTCGCCGGCGGTTGGCGACAAAACTGCGACATCTCGCAACCAAATTGTTTGCTGGGAGATAACTATGTAGAACATAGTAGAAAGGTGCGCTAGTTAGGTTAAGTTGCGTTACCCACAATCGAGTTATATGTTTAGAATCTCACTTTATTACATTGACAATGGATTTGGAATCGTGCGAAAATCAATTTTTGTATGATGACGACAATGATAATGAAGAATCTGATGAAGAAATAATAGTGGTGATTCGCAAAGAAGATAGAAAGAAGATATAAATATATATATCTTAATTATCTATCACAAAACCCTATTTGCCATAAAATCGGCACAATATATACTTTAGTTGATAGAGCCATTTTACAACTACCCTATAGATTTAATTTTCAAAACGATTAATAATAGACTTAAAACTTTAATCTCAACCAAACTAAATAATCCTAATACCCACACAAATAATGATTCCTCAGATACATCTAAAAGATATTTTTTATTACCATATGTTCCAACAGCCACGAATTTTAACTTTAACTTTTCCAAATTCAAAAACCAGCAATTCAGACTTTTATATAGGAACTTAAATCAACTCAGAAAATTTATTAAAACTCATAAGGACACAACAACGTTCTTGCAACAAACAAATGTGATATATCAGATTTCTTGCAACTCATGTGAGGCCAAATATATCGGCCAAACGAAACGACAGCTTAACATCCGCTTGAAAGATCATAAACACAATGTAAAAATTCTAAATCAGGCTTCAGTTCTTGCAGAACATGCTATTCGGACTGGTCACACTTTCAATTGGAATAGTGTTAACATTTTAGACAATGAACCAAATTACCACAAAAGATTAACATCAGAAATGCTACATATTAAATTACAAGAACACAGTTTGAATAGAATGACGGACGCTGAACTACTTGACGATTTGTACTTACCGCTCATAAATAGAATATTAAAGTGATGTTTCCACAGCGTTTTGATAAGAATACTGTAACGGAGCCGCGTTACGTGCGGCTTGCCCGGCCTTCCTCCTGCCGGATAGCTTGGTCGGACCAGGATTCGGGAGAGGGGAAGGGAAAGATTGCGACACGTTTGGTTACTGCTGTAAAATAACGTCTCTATATTCTTGAAATATTTTGGGATTATATACAAAGTCAGGATGACGCGGGGCACGAAGCCCTTACAGACTGGTGGTTCGCGGCTCGTGATTGGTGCGCGCGAGTTATGGCTTGTCGGTCTCGGCCGACGTGGC
>NW_018022190.1:12515-14194 GCF_002006095.1 Pseudomyrmex gracilis
CGCGCCGGCGCGGTCCGGTGCGGCGGCGCTCGCGGCCGCGGTGTGTTCGGTTTTGCTATACGGTCGGTTATGTTCGTATTACGGCTCGGGTGTAACTGGTACTGGCGTGGTTAGAAATAACTACATTGTGAGAGGAATATATATGTACTTTATATAAAAATTATGGCTAATAATAATAATAATAATAATAATAATAATAATAATAATAATATGAATAATAATAATAGTGACGGGTGTGCCTCGTCACAATACATCTTCAACAACAACATATTTTTCCCGTCGATTAACCCGGTCATATTAGACGTTGATTTCAACACGACAATGTCTATCACAGATTCTTATTAATTGAACTTTTTATTATTTTATATTATTAAGTGCTGATTTTTTCAATGTTGTGATTTGTTAAAAATATGAGATATTTATACATTTTAACATATTAAATCATGTAATGTCTTTTTATGTCACACAATCGCTAACATATTTCTTTCTATGTAGTATCCACTGAAGATGACTAGAAATATAGTCGAAACGTATGAAAACTAAAGCAGTTTAATAATTTTTATCCTGCATACCATCCCGCAACACCGTTCAGTCACGCCTACATTGCTACCACATTTGATAAATATATTTATATATACTGTGACGGGCACCTCGCGTTGGATTTTATTGCGAAGACGCCGCACAACTTCGGCACGTTTGTTCAACCAAAAAGAACTAAATTTTTACTCACCAAATTCGGTAGTTGGGCGCAAGGCGTGCTTTTGCACGCCGAACTTAAAAATCTCAATTTGCAACAAGAATTCCGGCAAATAATTTCAACGTGACGGTAATGTCACTCGACAGCTCAGTTTTATTCAGATAACGGAGGAGGCGTGGGCTCAGGAGACAGTGTTTGTTAAATAAGGGTAGAGAAACTTGCTCATTTAATAGTAATAACAAAAAATATAAATTTAATAATAATATTTTATTATATGAGCTGGATATCGGCCGCACAAGGCAATACAATAATAAAAAAACAGGAACAAAAATACAACTGAAAAACACGGTAAAACGTTACATGAGTAACGCGACCATGATCGGCAATTAATTTTACCGGATGTACTTCGCTATTATTAAGATTATTCGCTCTCGTGTGTCCGCCTTCTATGTTATTCTATTATCACGCGCGGATGCCCGCGTGAGGTAATCTATACGGTGGAGTGCGCTGCCGTAAACGCGGCGATAGATAAGCGGCACACTAGATGCGCGGTCCGTCGGCAATTAATTCTTGCGACCGTTTACAATTCTTTGCGTTGGTTTTCGGCACAATCTAATGATCGGTTATTCAATATTTTCATACGCGTCACGAAGGCGATCACGAGCAAACAAGGTCGGCACCCACAAAGCACGATGCGAAAAAAAATTGAAAACACAACACACACGAATAACGAGCAATACACGCCCGGATAGTTGCGACCGTGATACGCTGAGAGAGCAGCTAGTTGATAATTCTTTAACAATTTCAATAACATTCGGATTTCGCAATATCGCAAAATCTACCAAAATTCGCGGCGATTATTACGCGCGGTATCGAGCTGGTGATAATCGCTCAGACTCGATCCTTGAATCCTATAACGCCTTTTATACGAGAGAGAGAGAGAGAGAGAGAGAGAGAGAGAGAGAGAGAGAGAGAGAGAGAG
>NW_018022190.1:15006-16820 GCF_002006095.1 Pseudomyrmex gracilis
ATAGCTTTGTACGCATCTTATGCACAACACCAGTGATCTGTCTGTCCCATGACAGAGTACTAGAGATATGTACTCCTAGATATTTAACACATGCAGAAAAAGGCACATCAGCATCGTTTACCCTAATGTTAGGCAGATTTTTTATGTCCATAGCATTAATGTAACGAGCAGTACCAAAAACAATAGCTTGTGTTTTATTAGAATTTAGCATAAGCTTGTTCTGAGACGTCCAATCAACAATCCTTTNTATGTCTTTGTTTATACGTAAGATACAGTCATGTAAATTCTTTATATCACTATGCAAATATATCTGCAGGTCATCAGCATAAAAATTATATTTGCAGTATTGTATTATATTGCTGAGATCCGACACATACATTGTNAACAGCAATGGTCCCAAGACAGAACCTTGAGGAACACCCGCGCTGACTTTGACCATGGAGGAAGTAACATCCTCAGANTGATCACGCACTGCCTGCGTTCTTTCCGTAAGATAGGAGATAATCCAGTTAAGTACTGAGGAGGAGAAACCTATCATTTTTAGTTTGCTTACTAGTATACTGTGCTGAACCCTATCAAAAGCTTTTGAGAANTCAAAAAATACTGAGACGGTAACTTTCCTGTTATCAGCAGCATGTCTTATGTCATCCAGCATTCTAATGACACACGATTGAGTTGACGAATTTTTCCGATAAGCAAACTGGCAGGGATCTAAAAGATTATTCTCCGTCATGTATTCGATTATTTGGTCCGAGACAATCCTCTCAAGAGCTTTGGAAATAGTGGGCAAGATTGCAATAGGCCTGTAATGTTGCACAGCAGTTGGATGCGTGATTTTCGGAATCGGAGTGATTAGCGCAGTCTTCCAGATCCCGGGAACACTTCCACTCATCAATGAGAAGTTGTAGATGTTCTCAAAAACAGGCATCAAATACGGTAGCACCATTTTAATTATTTTGATAGAAATACCATCTGAACCAGTAGCATTGGACTTAATTCTAGCAAAAGCCTTCGTTATAGTTGTTGGCAGCACATATTTAAAAAATAATTTATTATCATCAAAGTCATCCTTAGAAAAAGAACTATTTAATTCCAAGGAGTTAACACTCTGCAAATCAGTTGTGCCTGCAAAGAACAAGTTGAGTTCACTGACATTGCAGACAAGAGGTTTAGTACTTTTCGCCTTGATCAGACCTAAATGTCTCAACCTACTCCACATCAAGTTTGGATTGTCACGCTTGTTGAAAATAGACAGATAATATTCCTTTTTAGCAGTTCTAACCATGCTTTGGACATGGTTTCTCATAACTCTGAAATTCTCATAACTTGCACAATTTCTGCTTCTGCGCCAAACTCGCCTTAGTTTATCTCTTAGTTGCATTACCTTTTTGATCTTCTCGGTTAACCATGGCGCTGGTAGGTTCTTAAACTCTATTCTTTGCATAGGTGCATGTTTATTTAAGTAACTTATAAGAGTATGATTGAGAATGTACACTTTTTCTTCCATACTAGTTGATATTAATAAGTCAGACCAGTTATGTTTACTAATTTCCAAAACAAAGGTTTGTACATCAAAATCATTGAAGTTTCTACACTTTACAGTTCTCGAAGTACGACGTCTGATGCCAACCTTATATGTGATAGTGATTAGATCATGTGCAGAGAGAAATGGTACTGCCATCTTACTAAAATGTTTAAGTTTTGATGCATCATCCACAATACATAGGTCTATAAAAGTACTGGAATTCTTTAGATGATGCGTAGTTCCAAAAGGCACCAAATACATGCCTGAGACTGTTATAAAGGTGGATAGT
>NW_018022190.1:19484-26934 GCF_002006095.1 Pseudomyrmex gracilis
GGGGGAGAGAGAGTGGGAGAGAGACTCGATCACTATACAATATTTTCTTTGTTTGTTATTCTGTTTCTTTATTATATTTCAATCTTTAGGCTCAAGAATAAATCTGTTATCTTTTTTTTTTAATAATTAATGATAAATTGAGATTAATTGAGATCTCAGGCTCTATATGTCTTAAACTAATAATATCTGAAAAATAGGGAAGTTTAAATTATACCTCTTCTTCCTCCAGCGTAAATTCTAATAATGTGTACGGCTCTTAACGTCCCTATTTTTCAGATATTAGTTTAAGACTTATAGAGCCTGAGAATAATCTCAATTTATCATTAATTATTAGAATTTACGCTGAAGGAAGAAGCGGTATTAAATAGATCTGATCATATTTGATAGATATACGAAATATTGCGAGACAAACTCCAAGTGCCTCGTTGGCCTAACAGGGAAGGCGACGGCCCGGAAAGCCGGAGATTCCAGGTTTGACTCCTGGCTGAGGAGTTTTTTTCGCAATATTTTAAAATTATTTCGGGGGGTATATGGGTTTCTTCATACATGAGATGCAAGTATAGCATCCTGTATGATTTTATGAATTGAAATTTCAATTCAAAAAACACGTGAAAAACGTGAATTCGTTTTTATGTGCTTACACATATATATATAGCACATTCACGCACAACATCCTGTGTACGGCTCTTAACGTCCTTATTTTTCAGATATTTTTTTTTTTAATTTACATTCCGAGTCTTTTATTTAGTCTTCTCGTGTTTCTTCCTTATCGTGACATAACACCCCGCCCCTCTCCGTTCGGATTAAAAAGAGCTAGTCGGCTTGAATTCCGACGACGGGACGTCTCGATAATTAGTACGCGAATCGCGTGCCTGGCGCCCAAACTACATCATTAGGAAACCAGACTATCCCGAGAATTCAGAATATTTCCGGGCTGACTCGGACGGTGACAGTGGTCTCGTCGGGGACGAGCTGTTTTTCTTATTGCAGCCTTTACGCGGAAAAATTGTTGTAATGCATAGTAAATTTTCATAAAATACATTTCTAATGATATCTTAAAATGTCCTGTAAATGTCCTGAGCCGTCTTGGATATTGTTAGGATAATCCTAAGGACGTCTTGTGCTATATAGGTTATATCGAACAACATACAAAAAATTTCCTAAGATCTAGTGACTCACTGCTTTCCAGAGCATATGGAATTCCTAAGATCCAAAATTAAAAGTAACTCATTGAATTGCTCCTATCGCATCATTGTTTCAACCATTGACAGTCCATTACATAAACTTGCAATTTTTTTACATAATATACTGTACAATAGCATACCACACTCACCATTTTATGTTAAGAATAGTTTTCATCTTTATAATATGTTAACAGGTCTTAAATTGGAGGGTGAGCATGTCTTATGTTCATTAGATGTGGTTTCTCTGTTCACAACCGTACCGTTAGAATTAGCATTGTCAGGTGTTCGCAAGAAATGGAGATACATAAAATTGCAGATTAGTGAAAACGAGTTTCTATTAGCAATCAGATTTGTAATATCAACATATTTCGCCTTTAACAATATAATTTACAAACAAACCTATGACACCCCCATGGGTTTACCACTCTCTCCAATAATAGCAAATATAACCATGCAAGATTTAGAACTAAGAACACTCAACAAACTATTCCATTTCAAATTCCGTTTTACTTCCGTTATGTTGATGATGTTATAATTGCTTTATCAAAAGACAAAATTGAAGAAGTAATCTCCCTTTTTAACTCTTTTCACTCCAGATTGCAATTCACACACGAATTGCAAACAACTGAAGGTCTTGGCTTGCTAGATTTACGTTAATCTTTGACAACAACGTGGTAAAATGTGATTGGTACCATAAACTAATACTTTCTGGAAGGTACTTAAACTACCTTTCTGAAGGACCAATTTGCCATAAAATCGGCACAATTTACAACTTAATCGACAGAGCCATTTTACTATCAGACCCGGAGTTTTAATCTAAAAACCTTCAGTTCTGCATTAAGACATTCTTGAATAACTTTTGAATAAATAGATCTCATCTTTTCAGTTATACATAAAAGACTTAAAATATTATTTTCAACCAAACTAAACAATCATAAACAGTATTTTGATCATTTGAAAGACATTAGATATTTCGTGTTACCTTATGTTCTCTCTGTCACTAAACTTCTTAATCATCTAAGTAACAAAAACATTAACAATAAATCTCAAATCAGACTTAGTTATAGAAACGTCAATCAACTTAATAAATATATAAAAACACACACATAAAGACCAGATTCCACTTGATAAGAAAAATATAATTTATAACATATCCTGCATGGACTACGATTCTAACTACATAGATCAAACTAAACGACAGTTAAAAACAAGAGTTAAAGAAAATTTGTAAAAACAGGAAAAAAAATACTTCAGTGATAGCGGGACATTCAATGAATACAGGACATAAATTTGATTGGACATCAGTACAGATATTAGAACAAGAAACTAATTTTTACAAGCATTTGATAGCGGAGACTTTACACATCAAGTTAAATAAAAATAGTCTTAACATCATGCAAGACACGGAATTACTAGATAATGCTTACCTTCCAATTTTAAATAAACTTACGTAACTACATCAATAGATGGTGCTACAACTGTCTTTTGGCAATATATTGAAATGGTTGAGACCACACACATTGTAAGCGATGCTCTCACTGAGTGAAGTGCTTTAACATGTGAGAGAATCGTAAATAATTAAAATTTCACAAAGTGATGTGGCTCCAATATCCCAGATAGACAAACGTGTGAACCAAGGCCAATGGGAGCAACAGACATGGCTGTTTTTGTGTCGAAATTTTTATTAAGAGTAACAGTATGCAACATAAGTTTCGACCAAGGATTCGGTCCTTATCAATGTTACTTTAAAAACTAAGAAATAAAACAAAAGCAAAATGATAAGTCTTTAAGTAACTGTCGATGAGCACATGTCAATTGTATGTCATAAGCACGTGCACGACCGTTGCTTTGACAATGATGGTCGAGTCAGGACTGAGTCAGACTGTTACTCTTAATAAAAATTTTGACACAAAAACAACCGTGTCTGTTGCTCCCATTAGGCTTGGTTCACACGTTTGTCTATCTGTAAATAATTCAATTGTGAAGGAGCATACTATGCGGGTTCTGGACCACTTTTCCAGAAGAAAAAGCGACTTTTCCATAAGAGAGACAAAGTCTGTCCTTGTCTAACTAGCGGTACTTGAAACCGAGAGAAAGAGGGAAAGAAGAGCACCGCGCGAGGGGGGTCATTGGAATTGAAACCGAGGGGAAGGGGGCAACGTGCGAGGGGGAGTCATTGGAAGCATATTCGTAATATTGAGAGCAGGATTGGAGGACTTAGGCGTTGCACATGAGATAACGTAGGGGTGTGGGTGGTGTCGGCGGAGCGTTGTTATCAGCTCTACCGGAATTAGCCAATTAGCGACGAGCCGTAAAAATGCAACATGTATTATTCAACGTGTTTTATTTATTTCAGGTAAATGAGCATTGATGACATCATCGGTCGTAACGTGTTCGAAGTTGTTCGTATGTGTTCAAGGTCGTTCGGAGTGGGCGCGGACGCGTCTGAACGTGTTCAAGGTCGTTGCGGATAATGACATCATTGCTAAAAATAGAACTCGAACAGGTCCGAACGTGTTCAAGGTCATTCGGATGATGACGTCATGGCTAAAATAATATTAACTCTCAATTAGATATTTAAATTGCACAGTAAAATAATAAATAATTCAGAGAAAAACCGCAATTTTCCGGAAACGGTTTGCGTTTAAAAATAAATAGCGCGCAGTTTGTAAATGAGCAGTAAATTAAATAATCTCTTGTTTCGACAGTGAGAGGAACAACACGTTTTTAATTTATTTTTTTGTTGTGTTAACACGTCTGTAACGTACATCTAAGCGAGTCTAATGACTTTTTATATTCACTTGTGATTTTTTGTACATTTTTTCTGAAGTTGATCCCTTCCGAGGATCGAAACGTAAAACTTTTTTGAATAAAAATAAGTTAAAAAAAACGCACTGTTAACTGTGCCTAGGCTCACATTGGCCAATTTACTTCACAAAGTAAATAATTCAGAGAAAAATCAAAATTTTCCGGAAGTGCCTATTTTCTTATCGCCGAAGCGATGAGTCACTTCCGGTGTGATGAGTCATTTCCTGCGAAAAAATTTGCATAAAAAACCGTTATGTACCGGATGTGTTTTTCTTTTTACGCACTTCCGGTGCGCGCGTAATTTATTTTTTTTTAAAATAGACGCGAGCAAAAAACCGTTACATCCTGGATGTGTTTGTTGCTCGAGGACTATCGGTTAAGGAAGTTTTTTAAAATTACAAAAAATGTTTTAATGAAACGCATATGTGGGTACAAATGTGAAATAAAACACACCATGTTATTAAAGAAAACTACATAGCAATTCTTTTATTAGTTCCTGTAAAAATACAGTTACATAATGAGAGTGAAACAATAATATTTATTAAGGTGCAACACCGTATTTATATAGCTAACAGTTCGCAATCGACAATATCATTGACGTCAAAGTCACCGCTCTGTGCGGCAGCATTTGCGAAGTTCGCGGGATCTGATATTTAATAGACTGAGTAGTGTATATATGAGAGTTCTAATCCATGGGGCTCCGAGGGGGGGTGCGGTGTATGACGTCACAGGGAGGAGGGTGACGTCACGCGGGGAGGAGGGGTATGACGTAACACGGGAAGGCTGCAATGACGTCACGCGGGGGAGGGGGTATGACGTCACGCGAGGGCGTGGCTCTTACGTCACAGGATATGACGTAACGCGGGGCACTGCAAGATATGACGTCACGCGACGGAGGACCCGTTTTATGGCGACTTCACACGCGCACTAGAAGCGACACGCGGTTCGACAATATGGCGGCGGCTCGACAATATGGCGACTCCAAGGTATGTACTTGTGACTGCGGTACTACGCATGGTATTTTGTAATGTAACAATATGGCGGGTTTTCGGCATGCGGTAATATATGGTATTTTGTAATGTTACGTAACAATATGGCGAATCCAAGAAATATATGTTTTTTATATAACATATATACATATAAAACAGCAACTCTTGTACATATTTTTTCGACATGTGCCGCGGTATGTAACATTATACGCATTGTGCGTAAAGTTGCAGAATTGCAATTATTAGCGAGAACGTGCAAAGTTGCATTTTTAGTTTTAGCGCAAAATAACAAAGCCGTACTATTTATTTTTTTATTCCCATTTGTACATTTTTTTCAGCATGTTCCGCGGTATGTAACATTATACGCAGGTAAAGGTGCAGAATTGCAGTTTTTAGCGAGAACGTGCAAAGGTGCTTTTTTTTATTTTAGTACGAAGTAATTGTTTTAGCAAGAAATAAAAAAGACGTAGTATTCCCTTTTTTGTTATATTTGAAGTTCATGAAAAGTATTATTTACATGCATATTTCATATATATTTCCACTGAATAAATTTACGCGAACTTGTGTATTTATTTTATTTATTTTTTATTTATTTTATGTTTTATTTATTTTTATGTATTTTTATTTAGTTATTTGTATTTATTTTTTTATTATATTTAGTTTTTTGTCTTTGAATCTATTCTTATGTATATAAATAGATATACGGAAAGTCGGGAATCGGATGGGATCAAAGGTTGCTCATTAAAAAACTCATAATTGTAATAAACAGAGAAAAAATTTTTATTCGTTTTTTTTTTATCACATAAAAAGCAAACTTTATAAAGAGTTAATTTGTTTATTTATTGTTTATTATATTTAATTTTTATGACGTCACGCGGCAATATGGCGGAGCTAGAAATGACGTCACGTTGGCAGCAGCCCCGATGACGTCACGCGGCAATATGGCGGCAGGCCTTGATGACAATATGGCGACTCCAAGGTATGTACTTGTTACTGCGGTAATATGCATGATATTTTTAATGTTACGTAACAATATGGCGACTCCAAGACATATATGTTTTTATATAACATGAAAAAACTATTGTACATATCTTTTTTCGGCACGTGCCATTATACGCAGTGCACGTAAAGTTGCAGAGTTGCACTTTTTTAGCGAGAACGTGCACAGTTGCAGTTTTACTTTTAGCGCAAAGTAGCATTTTTATGTCATTTCGACATGTGCCGCGGTATGTAACATTATACGCGTAAAGTTGCAGAGTTGCAGTTGTTTAAAGTTAAAAAAATGCTGGTGTCAGCACAAATTGCTAACTGCGTAGTAGAAAATAACGATTGCGCAATTGTTACATATGACTCATAAATTCAGCAAACTGTACTTCTGTCGGATATCAGATATCATCGATTTTGTCACATCAAAAATACGCACTATGCGCAAAGTTGCAGAGTTGCAGTTTCTAGCGAGACGGAAAGTTGCAGAATTGCAATTGTTTTAGCGAGAAATAACAAAGACGTAGTATTCATTTTTTTTTAATTTTATTCATGATGGAAAATATCATTTACATGCATCATATATAACACCTTTCAAAGCGCATGCCAATAATTCGCAATTTATAATCGCGCTACTGTCGTACACTCCACTCTGATATATGTAAAATTTTCTTTTAATGTTGCGTACCAATAAGACGACTACAAGAAATATGTTTTCAGCATGTGCCGCGGTATGTAACATTATACGCAGTGCGCGTAAAGTTGCAGTTTTTTTTAGCGAGAACGTGCACAGTTGCGGTGTTTTAATTTTTTTGCGCAAAGTAACAAAGTCTATTTTACTATTCATTTTTTTTATATTTCCATTTTATTAAGATTGTTTCTATGTATAAATTTCTACGGAATAACTACAGCAACTATGTATTATTACACATATGTCTTTCGGCATGTGCCGCAGTATGTAAAAATATACGCGCGTAAAGTTGCAGAGTTTTAGCAAGAGTGTGCAAAGTTTCTTCATGAAAAATAGTATTTACATGTATCATATATATTTCCACGAAATAAATTTCCAAATTTTGTGTATTTATTTTTTATGTTTAATATAGCGATATGTAACATTATACGCAAGTAAAGGTGCAGAGTTGCAGTTTTTAGCGAGGACGTACAAAGGTGCTTTTTTATTTTAGTGTGAAGTAATCTACGTAATATATTGTTTCCTAAAAATGCTGAGTCACAGAATTAGAAACCGCACAATTTGTACATATGATATATTGTAACATAAGACGCAGTGTAAGCGATATTGTAGGTAGGGTGGGAGAGAAATAACAAAGATGTAATATTAACTACAAATTTTATTCAGCACACAATTGATAGATATTATTTACACACTTCGCGCACAATATCTTTTACAGCACATGCCAACAATTCGCAATCTATGATTGCGTTATTGTCATACACTCCACTGTCACATATCGCTTTTGCAGCGTT
>NW_018022191.1:0-11501 GCF_002006095.1 Pseudomyrmex gracilis
ACTGATGTTTTATTATTGGCAGATATATTTGAGAATTTTCGAGAAAGTTGTATTCAAATTTACGGATTAGATCCCGCGCATTATTATACTTTACCCGGTTACACAGGACGCTATACTAAAACATACAGGCATAACGTTCGACCTGCTCACAGATGTTGATATGGTTATGTTTATCGAACGGTGTATACGCATGGTCTTAGCAAGTGCAGCACAAGATACGCGCACGCAAATAACAAGTACATGCAGACGTACGACTCATCAAAACCAACGTCGTATCTCATGTACTTTGATATAAATAACTTGTACGGCTGGGCAATGTGTCAGCCATTACCGTATGCTGCATTCCAATGGGTAAAAAACATCTGAAGTGTCAACGTGATGTCTGTGACAGCAACCTCAGATATCGGTTACATCTTTGAAGTTTACCTCGAGTATCCTCGCGAACTGCATGACGCGCACGCTGACTTACCGTTCTGCCCGACGCGCGATAAGCCGCCTGGCAAGCGACAAAAGAAGCTGCTTGCAACACTACACGATAAATCGCGAAATATCATTCATTATCGTGCTCTGCGACAATGTGTGTGACACAGTCTTCGTATTACAAAGATCCACCGAATATTACAATTTGCGCAATCTCCATGGCTCCACAGCTATATCGAATTAAATACACCCCTCAAGACTTAGCCCCCCCACCTTGTCCGAATCGATTCAAAATTGTGGCAGAATTAGGAGCTATTTATGAGCTTTCGAACCCACCAACTTAAAAATTTTTAGCTCGTTTTGCGGAACAGGAATTTTAAGTTTTTTGTGGGGGGCTGAGTCCCTTTGGACTGCGCCCTCCACCACTTAAAACGGCAAATATCGAATTGCTCTTTGCGCCAGAATTATGAGCTATTTATGAGCTCTTATTAACACTGGTTTAGATTTTTGAGCTGCAATCCTTAGCACGCAAAACTACCCTGTTGTAAAACTTAGTAAGGTTTAGTTTAGTTTCGTACGGGCCATTGAGCAATTGCGGGAGGTACGCGTCATTGCTCAATCAACCCGAATTTGTTTTAAAAAGGTAACAAGCAGCATTTCCTTGTAAATGAAATCTGCTTGTTAAACATAGTATTAAGTAGAATACAGACGCAGCACGCAACGTCAGCGGCATACGTGCAGTAGCAATTAGGTCGCTGAGTTGCTGAGTGGACACGATCGATCCCTTTAAAAGATCGATTGTGAGCAACGACAGGCTGATCGTGAGTAGCTGTTGAATACTGTGTGGCTCCGAGTCCATCCGGAGAGTTTACCGCAGTAAAGCAACAGCTAAGTGCCAGTATAAGCGTGCGTTATTGTACAGTAACTTGTAAACTTGGTAGTAATAAACTAAACGCCAGTTTTTATAAAAGAATCTTATTCTTCACCGAAGTCCTTCATCTTCCTGATCACAACAAATTTTGGTGGCAGCGGTTGGATGATAAACCAACTACCGAAGCGGGATCTTAACAGTATTTAGTACAAAGAAGATTTCGGTTGGATTGTGGAGGAAACGACAAGGACGTCAAGGATTACTAGTGAGAAGAAAAAAAGAAAAACTATCAAAATAGAATATAAAAGAAATATATTCTGAAGAATAGTAAGTACAAAATAAGTAATCTTGAATCACGGGTAAAGTAAAACGGGTTCTCAGCACCTGAAACAGAGAAATAACAGAGTTACTAATACTGGCAAGTGGTGCAAAAAGTAAATAGAGAATCACTGTTCAACGCTCACAATCTCGGGTTACGCACGAAACTAACCTACCGCAGTAGTAAAGTGAGCCGTGTTACAAGCGGAGTAGAAGCAGCAGAAAGAAATAAAAAGAGATAAGAAAAAGAAGTAAATTTCTCTGCAAGTACTCCGAGGAAATGTCAACAAAGGAACCACTATCCTGGACGCATAAAAGGACCGGTAAAAAAAGAGGAAAATTCGGCAAGGTGAGCGACATCTAAAGCAGCAACCAAAGCGGCAGCATACAGCGGCAGCATACAGCGGCAGCGTACAGCGGCAATAGCAGCGTCAGCAGCAGCGGCGGCGCCATAGGAGACGACGACCTACATAGATATCTGCATTACGCAAAACAACACTTAGCAGGCGAGGAAATGAGAGCGCTAACGAAAGTCGAAAAATTTGTAGTAACGTTTTGTAAATGTCCGAAAACCGGCAAAAAGGTTGCCCGGAAAAACGCGACTGGAACTCCGCTCGTGAATATCGAACAAATAAGAATTTAATACCGACACCGGAACCGCGAACTGCTCCGGCGAAACTAGAGGCACATACGTANTCCTACAGGTTATTTTCAGGAAATAAGACAAATCTCGTATATCACGTGGTACTTGCGCAAGCACATGCGCAGTGTTGTGAAATTTAGTGAAGTTTAGTTTAGTTTCGTACGGGCCATTGAGCAATTGCGGGAGGTACGCGTCATTGCTCAATCGACCCGAATTTGTTTTAAAAAGGTAACAAGCAGCATTTCCTTGTAAATTAAATCTACTTATTAAGCGTAGTATTAAGTAGAATACAGACGCGGCACGCAACGTCAGCGGCATACGTGCAGTAGCAATTAGGTCGCTGAATTGCTGAGTGGTCACGATCGATCCCTTTAAAAGATCGATCGCGAGCAACGACAGACAGATCGTGAGTAGCTGTTGACAATACTGTGTGGCTCCGAGTCCATCCGGAGAGTTTATCGCAGTAAAGCAACAGCTAAGTGCTAGTGTAAAGCGTGCGTTAATTGTACAGTAAATAGTAATAAACTACGCCAGTTTTTTATTACAAGAATCTTATTCTTCACCAAGTCCTTCATCTTCCCCGATCACAACAGCAGAAAGAAAAACAGTACATGAGCAGGACAGAAGTATATCTTCTGTCTCTCAGATCTTGCTCACACTGCGACCGACGGCGAATAAGGAACAGATGCAACTACTCCAAGAAATCCGGGAGTTGCAGAGACGCGCCTTAAGGTCGGACGCCGACAGCAGCGACACGGGCGAGCAACGGGGAAACAGCGAGCAAGAGGCAATACAGGCGCAGGCGCAGTTGGAGGCAATCATGGCGTACATTCGGGAGCATAATGTGCAGCCAGGAGAAACCTCCGAATGTACCACCATCGAGAATGATGATCCATGGTGGGAAAATAAAGAAGACTGAAGATAGAAAAAAGGAAAAACAAAACGTAATAAACAAACAAATTTGGTGGTGGAATTAAGAGATTTAGAGTTATTAATGTTAATAGTTAGATAATAAGTAGAAAGGTGAAGGACATTATATGATTATTATTAATATTATTATTGTTATTATAATGAGGCTTGTTTATTTACAATAAATAAAAATATAAGCATAATGAGTGTTATCATGATTATACACGTGACTAGGTTTTTTGTTTTGCAATTAAGAGTTTATTTTTCTTTAATATGTTCACGATTATTATTATATTATTATTATTATTATTATTATTATATTAGTATTAGTATTATGATTATTATGTTAGTATTATTATTATTATTGCGATTTACGGTTACTAGGCGCTTTACGAAGATTCCACGAATACATTAATTCGGTCAACGTTATGATTATTATTATTATTAACGAAACAGAGACCAAAGAGCATAAGAATGAATATTATCAATATCGGCACCGCGACAAGACAGGAACCTGCCTGAAAGTTCTGGAAGACAAACAAGATGCGGGAAAAACAACAACAAAGATCTCCGGGGAAATCCAGAAGGTTCCAATACGAGCAAACACTCGAAAGAGCGAGAAAATAGCTGGAGTGGGGAAGCCTAAGGATAAAAGGCCAGGCCCGACGCAGAGAAGAAGAAGTCGTCGTTGGATAGCCGAGAGTAGCGTAAAGCGAAAGAAAAGAACCGTGTAATGGGAATCTGGGTACTATCGCGATTATTCCCGAGTCAAAGGTTTATTAAATAGCGGCTCGTAAAATTATACAGTAAATAGGAAATAGAGATATTAACCACCGGGCAGCGTAGCGAAAAAATTTTGTTAGCGCATAAAAGTGCATTGTGGAAGCCTGAAAAGTGGTTTATACAGTTGTTAAACAGTTTAAGAAATAAAGAATTTATTTAAACGATAGTGATCTGGTGGTCAGTTGATTCCCTATCCGGATATAGCGCAGTTGTCTCAACCGGGCCATGTGATTGGCTGAGGCAGCGCAGCGAGACGGAAAGCGAAGCTTAAGACACCGGGAGCACGAGTGGCCGTGAATCACCATTAAGGCGAAAACGTCCACGGTGCGGAAGACGAATCAGCGACGAACTGGCCGTGTCAGGGCGAAGTAGCCAATTGGTCAGAACATTACCAACTTACCTAAGGTATTCTTGACCTGAGGCTTAAGGTAAGTATGCATGTATCGCATTAGGATAAGCTGATAACGGAATTCAAAAATTCGGCAGTCGAGGAAGCGCGTTTCACAGAATAGTGAAAGAATTCACGTGAGAAAGGTGAAAGTGGTGATAGTAGAAAGCGGTACGTAATAAAACAAATTCAACTAACATAAAAACCTTGTCGGTGATAGGTAATAAACCGTCTGGCAACCGCGAGAAAGATAGGGCAGTGTAATAGGAAGTGCAGTGGCATACGTGCAGAAAGTGCAGTTCCGGTCACAACACTTCCCACTCATTGCTTGAATAGGCTATTCCCACTCCATCTCTATAAGCTCTATGATAGGAGCATGTTGGGACCTTAGACCATATATACTTATAGACACGGCCTGTAGATATGAATCCACGAGTCGAGGTGAAGCAAAGATAATATCATCTACGTGACGTCACATGTGGGCATTTCAGCAATGGCTAAACGCGGCCTCGTAGATGATATTATCTTATCTTCAAGGCAGTTATCTGAAGCCGTCTATAAACGCGCCTTTGCTTTGCCCACATGTGACGTCATGTAGATGATATTATCTTTGCTTCAAGATAGTTGTCTGAAGCCGTGTCTATAAGTATATATGGTCTAAGGACTGGCCATTGCCTAAACCTTCCCTGATTCGTGCTGAGACTGCGCTAAAGGCAACTTCGTCCTTCCTGTGCTATCCAGTCCTGTTCAGACCTTGGTAGATCCGAGCAAATCAAAAAGCTAATAATTAAAACGTTCCTTCCTGCTAGGATAGAGCAATTTCAGGGGCAGTACGTCCTGTGGTTTCAAACTGTCGTTTTTACGACAACTTTACGGTCAAGTATTGGCTGGCCATAACGGTCGCGGGCGGCAGCCATCTTTGGTACAAACCTTCCGATCGCGCGCGTGCCGCGGTATTTTCGGTGTCGTCAAACTACTTTGCTAAAGTCCAGGTCGCATAGTTAGTCGTGTGGTGTTCCCTTTTGGGGTTCGTTGTTTTTTGCTGCGTCACCCCGGGTTACCCTGGTAGGTTAGGGGTCGCGTTTTCGCGGTATGGCGTCCCGTCTGTCGCAGGTTGAGAGGGATGTGAAGACGCTTGAGGAAGGAGGCCCGTGTATTGGGTTCCTTCCCTCAGGGGGGAGGAGGATGACCTCATGGACACTGACAGTGCTGCTGCCGGTCCTGGAGGTGAGTCAGTAGTTGACAGCATAGCTAAAAAGATGGGGTTAGGTAGTGAAAAAAAGAAAAGTGGAAAGAGAGGGCGTTCAAGCGAAGAGTTTTCCCCCACTAAGAAAACTTCTCGTGCGATGTCGGATACACAGAGGCAACTTCTTCTCAATAAGTACCATCCGGAGTCCAGGGGTCCTTTCCTGGTACATATTGAGACGTGTAGGCCTCAGGGTACCCCTGCTGGGGACCATAACCCCAGCCCTGAGGCGGGTGAGAAGACGGCCTCACTCAGTGTCATAGGGTTGGGTAAGAGACTCAATAGGTTAATGGCGAGCCAGTTTATGTATGCTCATGATTTACGTTCTGTCGGTAAAAATAAGTTCTCTGTGTGCTTTCCTACAGGCAATGATGCTAACAACTTTGTAGAACATTTCAAGAACATCTCGGAGAACGTCACTCCTTCTGAGGAGTGGACTGCTCACGTCCCGTCGTTTCGAGTAGTCAAACAGTTTGTTGTCAGAGGTGTAGATGAGGAGGAGTCGGCCGAGGACCTTGTCGCGGGTCTGCGTCCCCCCCCGGGGTGGACACAAGAGTGGGTCCCCCCTTTTGAGGCAGTGAGGATTACTCGCAGAGCGTCCAGCGGCCCAGGAGAAAGTACGGTTTACGTAGGTACAAACCAGTTTATACTTAGATTCCGTTCGAATAGAGTACCAGGTTCGTGCTTATATTACGGAAAAAGGTTGTCTCTGGTCCCGTATGTGTACAAGGTCAGGAGATGCGAGTTTTGCCAGAGATTTGGCCACACAGAGTTCACGTGTAAGCAAACTGGGGATGGAAGCAGACAGGTTTGTGAGAGGTGTGGCAAGAGTGGCCACGGAAAGTCCTCCTGCCCTAGTCACAGCGAGGAGTGCGTTAATTGCGTCCGCTCCAGGGGAAGAGACACTGCCCACCAGGCCTCTTCTCCGGACTGCCCTTCGTTTAGGAGACAGAGGGGGATTAATAAACTAATGGCTTTTCGTGATCTGTCTTTTAGGGATGCGGCCAGGTTGTTAGATAGCGGGGTGAACCCGGATACCCATCTGCGTGGTGGGGTGGGGTCCGCCTCTACCATGGGCTCGTCCGTTCCCTTACCCTCACTGGCGGAGTTCTGGCCTCCTGCGGGGGAAAGAAAGTTCCGGTTTCTGGCCGGGGATCGTCCTTCGACGTCCCGTTCCTCACTAAGTACAGGTACGTTCGCACGGGGTGACTCTCTTTCTTGCTCAGTGTCCCCGCACGGCCGTGGACAGGGGGCGAGTTTCAGCTTTGGTGTCGGTGGGTCTGTCCCGTCGACGCTCTCTTACGCGGAGGTCACTGGAATGGGCGTTATAACCCAACCGGAACCTCCTGACGGTTCTCCAGTCGGACTGAGTGAGTCCGGTTGGAAGAAGAGAAACAGAAAGGTTGACGGGGACCTTACCCGGAGGAGTACCGTTCCTCCGCGTTCCTCGGGCTTAAACCGTCCGAGTAATCCCCTTGTAACCTTCCCTAGTACGGGGGGCAGTGTTGTCTCCCAAATTCTTGATAAGTATAAACTTGACACAACGTCACCTAACCTTGCGAACCTCAGCACAAACGATGTACGTTACCTTGCTACAGAAATAATATCATTGTTCAGTAATCAAAAAACTAGTACTCAGCAAGCTTTTAAGGTATAATTTGTATAGTACAGAGCTCTGGTATGAAAAACATTACCCTGGTGCAGTGGAATTGTTGTTCACTGGTGCGCAACATGGATGCAGCTAGGGTTCTGCTTCAAGACACTGAAGCGGAAGTAGCCGCTTTCTGTGAAACGTTCCTGGACAGTAAGTCAGTAGTTACTTTTCCTAATCATGAAGTTGTGTCAAGAGATCGCAACCGTAGGGGTGGCGGTGTTGCCCTTGCCGTTGCTAAGCATATTAAATACCAGGTGCTCAAAGTACCTGACCTTTTGAGACTCTGTCTTCAAAACTCGGTGGAGCTTGTAGCTCTCCAACTCCTCCTTCCTAACAACAAGTACCTGAATGTCTTCTCGGTGTATAGCCCCCCTCGGGTCTTGTCGAGTTACACAAAGTCACAGTTCTGGCACTCCTTTTTTCAGACGTGGTCTCAGTTTCAACCATCAATCATCTGTGGAGATTTCAACGGAAAGAGCCCGTTGTGGTGCCACTCTCCACCCTTTTCTAATACGGAAGGGAAAGGCATTGAAAAGGCAGTTCTCAACTCTCAGTACATGGTTCTCAATGACGGCAGTCACATCTGGAGTTCCGCCGATCTGTCCAGTCGCTCTTCTCTGGACTTAACCATAGTTTCTCAGGGTCTGGCCACCCAGTGTTCGTGGAGGGTGTGTGAGAGCAACTACGGGAGCGATCACTTCCCTGTGGTCACAGTTGTAAGAGATCTCTGTGTGGGTCGCACCGCGTGCCGCCCTTACTACTCGGTAGGGAAGGTCGATTGGAAGAGATTTAAGTCTAGTTGTGCTCAACAGGCGGAGCTCCTCTCTCGCCCCTCCCAGGAAGATAACTTGGACGTTAGCGCAGCGTACGCTGGTTTGGTTAGGGTGATTGATGAGGCATTACTTCGGGCTGGGGCTGTCAGAGTAGATAAACTGGGTGCCTCCAGGAAACCTCCTTCCCCTTGGTGGGACGCCACGTGTTCGGCAGAGTTCTCTAGAAAGAGGGGAGCTTTCTCAACTTTCCGGGCCCACCCTTGTGTGAGTAACCAAGAAAATTACATCAGGGTCTCTAAAGAGGTCGCAAGGTTTCTTAGGAAAAAGAAAAGGGAAGCCTATCGTAAGTTTTGCGAGTCTCTGCACGCTAATTCTGACCTGGGCTCGGTATGGCACACAGTTAGGGCTTTCTCTGGCGCACGTAGCAGTTCCAGGCGGTCCGGTGGTAGGAACTGTCTTGATAAGGAAGGGTTCCGTCAGGCGTTTGACAAAGTCGCCCCGTTGAACCCTACACCCCCCCTCGGTGGTGGGGATGACGGTGGCCACGTTCCTCGGGAGTCGCTGTCCAGTGGCTTGTTTATGGAAGCTCCCGTCTCGTGGAAGGAGTATTGTACAGTAATCAGGGCCTTAAAGCCCCGTTCAGCCCCTGGACCGGACTTTATATCCAACCTGATCATCTCCAAAATCCCTGTGGAACTCCACCGGTATGTTCTTGATTTGTTAAACTGGATGTACGCTACAGGGACGTTTCCGGTTCAATGGAAACAGTACTTCGTGGTGTTCGTCCCAAAGCCAGGTCGTAGTGGCTCCTATAGACCCATATCGTTAGCTAACAACTTCCAGAAGATACTGGAAAAGATAATGTGTAAAAGACTGGAGTGGTGGGTAGAAAATAGTAATATTATGTCCCCACACCAGTTCGGGTTTAGACGAGGTCTGTCGTGTACATGACAACCTCTCTACTCTGATATCACATGTAAAGGTAGCCAACAACTCTCGTAAGGTTACAGGTGCTGTCTTCTTAGATGTTGAGGGAGCGTTCGATAACGTCAACCCCCGGAAACTTCTCTCTATGCTCCGTGACCTACAAGTTACCCCCCGAATGGTTGCTTTTGTTAAGTCGGTGGTCGAGGCACGTGAACTTGACGCGTACGTGTCCGGTGTGTTTATGGAACGTCGGCTGACCTTCCGGGGCCTCCCACAAGGCTCTGTGCTAAGCCCACTCCTGTTCAACATATATATGTCGGGCGTGGAAACCTGCCTTCCACCTGGGGTCACTGCACTCATCTATGCAGACGATGTTGTTGTGTATAGTTCAGACCAGTCAATAGTTGAAACCGCTCAGAATCTAAACCAGGCTCTGGACAGGGTCTTCGGACACCTTGCCTCCCTCGACTTGAAGATCTCTCCTAGCAAGTCCGTCGCCACGTTCTACTCTCTCAACTCCTTACGCAACACCAAGTGGCTGGTTAGAAAACATAATATACAGCTGCTAATAAACCAGAGTCCAGTTAAGTTAGAGTGGTCAGTTAAGTTTTTGGGCGTGCACATTGATTACGCTTTAAAGTGGAAAAAACACATCATGGAGACCCGTCGCAAGGTCTTTCCCCGGATTAATATCCTGAAGGCTATTACGGGAATAAAGTGGGGGTCCCATCCTTCGGTTCTAATAACGGCTTACAAGGGGTTAGTCAGGTCGGTCCTGGAGTGGGGGTGTCAGGTTATGTACCCTCTGGGCGATCGCGAAATGCTAGTGTTAAGTAGACTTCAGTATGCATGCATAAGGATTGCGTGTGGTTTAATGCGTTCCACCCCCACTAATGTCCTCCTTGACATTGCTTGTGAGCAACCCCTGCGGTTCAGACATAAGTTTCTAGTTAGTAAGTATGTTTCTAGAGTCAGTGCCAGGAGGAACCATTCTGTTGGCCGCGTGTTGGAGGAAGTGTCTAGAGATTGGACACCTATTTGTGAGGACAACCAGTTCGGTCTCTTCGAGGTTCGTAAGGAACTTGCACACCTAGTAGATGGTGTCAAGAAGTTTTCCCTGCCTGGTAACCTGTCTGCTCCTTTTGATATCCAATATCATACGTGTAGTGTAGATACGGAGGTGGGGTTCCAGCTCCGTAGCACTGATGATCCACAGAGTGTGTTTAGTGAGTTCCTGTCAGAGAAGGGGATTACCCGTGTGTTTTTTACAGATGGGTCGGTGTCTCGGAATTCCAATGTGGACTCGACGTCCTCTGCGGGCTTCGCAGTGGTGTCAAACAATCCTGACCTTACCCACCACGAGCGTATCGGCAGCCGGTCGGGGGTCTGCGAGGCCGAAGCCAGGGGAGTCTTGTGCGCCCTGGAGTATGTGGATGAATTTGGGTTCAGTTTAGCAGCAGTTGCGTCGGACTCTTTTAGTGTTATGCGCTGTCTGGGGTCCCCTGATCCCAAGGGTTTACACTCTGATACTCTGTACCTAATAAAAAAGTTAGATCTAAAGCTGAGACGGAGTAATGTACACGTATTGTTTGTGTGGATTCCTGGTCATCGCGGTATAGGTGGCAATGACCGTGCAGATAAGTATGCCAAGCTCTCTCTGTCGTTACCAGAACCTGTTGAAAAGCAGGAGGTGTCCTCCTTATATCCTATACTCAAATCTAAAGCGTTGCAGTCGTCTAAGGAACAGTTGTTAGTTGAAGCCCAGCACAAAGGTAGCAGGTACTTCAGGTTTGTTCAGGAACCGTTGGGTAGACCATGGTTTATGAGGTTTAAAAAGAACAAGTATCTCCCCCGCCAGCTAGTCTCGCTAATATCTAGAATTCGCTCTCACCATACGGCGGTTAATGAACATCTTCACGATAAGTGTATTGTTGATAGCGCTGCTTGCCCGTGTGGTCATCCGATACAGGACATTAACCATCTGTTTCTTTACTGCCCTGTGAATAAAACTGCCACGGACAAACTGCTCCTGGACCTCTTCCATAGTGGCTTTAGCTCACCGTATAGTGTAGTGGACATTGCCTTTTCAAATAATATACAAGCCATGTTTGCTTTGCTCACGTTCACCAATTCTACCAACATCAGTGTTTGATTCCCTAACTCACGCAAAGTTTCCTCTCTTTCCCCCGTCTTTTTCCTCCAACTTCTGCTCCACTCTCCCTCCCTTTCCCTCCTGCATACTCTTCCCCCTGTCCCTCTCCCTCCACCTTCTGCTCCAATCTGAAACCCAGTACATACAGTGCAGCACAGCTCAGTACAGCTCTGTCAAGTTAAGTTCCACCAATCGAAGACTGGCGTATGCTCCTACCTCACCGGGGCAAGAGCCATTACGGCAAAGAAGAAGAAGAAGCCTAAGGCTGTGTTCAGTTAAGCAAGATGGAACGAACTAATGGAGGAAATGCAGGAAATACAGGAATTGGAACTAATGAATTCCTGTATTTCCTGCATTTCCTGTATTAGTTCGTTCCATCTTGCTTAACTGAACACAGGGCTGTGCTCAGTTAAGCAA
>NW_018022191.1:13031-16539 GCF_002006095.1 Pseudomyrmex gracilis
TTTTTTTTTAAATTATTCATAGTTTAGATTTTTTTATCACTTGACATAAACAAAAGTTTTTATTTGTTTTTGTACGAATATAGCTCAGCTGGCTATTTAAGGTTGCTCCATACATACTATTCTAAAGACTCTTCATAGTTGATGAGTGGAAAAAAAGATCTTTTCCTATCCGACTGCGACAATGTTGTAGAACGATTGTCGCAATAACTACCGATCACCGACTGTCGACAAACGACTAGCGTCATCCGACAGCGACATACGACTTATTGTAGAACAGGCTTCAGAGCCCATCCTCTTTACTCTACGTTGGAAAAAGAAGGATAAACTCTGACCCAGAGCGACCCAGAGCGACCAGTTCAGGCAAAACGAACAGACCTAAAGTAGGTCAAATGTGTTTTCGAACGCAACAATCGAGAGTTCACGAAGAGTTCTCAAGCCTATGTCACACTACGGATTGGGATTGAGATTAGATTGAAATTTGACCAATTAGAAAAAAGAAAACCAATCCTAAGTTTAGTGATCTTCTCTCTGATTGGCCAAATTGCAATCCAATCTCAATCCTAATCCGTAGTGTGACATAGGCTTCAAAGTGTTTTCGAACGATCCACGTAAGATTAAAAGCACTCGAGGAATGTTTTCGAACGCAGTCCCAGGGGCACGGTGCCATAATTGCAAGAAGAAGAAGGAGACGCGAACAAACCTAACCTACAGATGCCTACAGAGCTGTCAAGAATTGATCAAACTCACATGACTTTACATACAATTCATGTATTGTACATAAACTAACATTTACATGCATGAATACAATCGCCTAATGAGTTAAAAACCTCAACTTTTTAATAAAATTCTTTTAAAAATAATTTTTGTGAACGATTAAAATGTGTAACATCGAATATGTGCCAATGTAATGTAAATTTGCATATTGTACATGTACTTTTGTGCTGATGATATAATTTGTTGTTTTCTTTGTATAAAAATAAAAGAAATTGATGTATAAATGAGAAGAGTACAGACATGGAACCACAAAATTCTAATAATGTAGTTTTAAATACACATGCAATATTAAGATCATGTGCTACAACTAATGAAGGTATATGAGATATATCACATTGCACAAAAAATAAACACTAAACGCTGCACTATTTCGAAATTTTTTGTTTGGAATTAGTTTTGTTTTTAATGGTAATAGTACAATAGTTTTGTTAAATTGTTTTGTTAAATTTTGAATTTATAACAAAGTTTAAACTATATGTTCCATATCCCAGTAAACAATTTTGTTGTCAGATGTCGCGATTTTGTCGCTAATCGCCACACCAAATCCATATCCATCTGTGTCCTCAGTAGGATATAGTTTTGGTGAGTTTTGGTGACCATGTTGCGTTTTTTGTGTCTCTGTGTCAACAGCTTTGGTAGCACACAAAGCATCTGTTTCCGTATTGTAGCGTTTCTGCACACAGTTTCTGTTGCCAGGTCTGCACAGTCAAATTGTTTGCTGGGATCATTAATAAGCTTTACAATAAGGTAACATATATAATTGCATTAAAATGTTTGAGAAATGTATGTCACATTGTAACAAAAATTGAACATAAAAGTGTATGATAATAATAATAATAGATATTTTAAAAAAATATAGCTGAAAGATTACAGAATTTACTTCAAGAAAACAAACACTCAAAATTAACCATTGGTGCATTCTTTGACTTTATGAGGACTGCATATCAACTCAATGATAGTGCTGAAGGTTTAGCTACAATATTGAGTGCTAACAGTGAAATTGACTGGCATGAATTAGTAAAGATTGATTTAGAAAAGTCAGAAGATAATAACCAAGCAAGTAACAGCACCTGTAGTTTCAATTCTCAAGTACAGAGAAAGCAAGATAAAAATTCTATAAAAGATTTATTATTGCAAAGAATAAGCAAAATAAGCGTAGAAACAAGTCCGTATACATTTGAAAGTATGATGAGCTCACAGTTTTCCACAATATCTTCCAATTCTAGCATCCAACAAGAAACATGTAGAAACAACAATTTTATGCAGGAATCTAATAATGCAGAAAATTCATATATCAAATGTTTTGAGATAGACGTTAATACTGGAGAAATAAAAAAATCATTAGAATGCAAAGATTCTAATGAAAAAAGAAAAATTTCTTCTCAGTCTAATGAAGATTTGGAAGAAAGAGAGCATGCTTTAGCAAAGATTATGAAAGAAAATTTGAGAGATGTCTTGCATGAAGGATTACTGGATTCTGTTTTGCCATATATGTTTCCAAAATCTACTTTGTCACAACCTATTATTAAGAAAACTCCTGCTGCAGATATTAAAAAAAACTGTTCTTTAGGTAACATAGGTGAAAATAAAGCAGGAGTTTCAACTCATAAAGAAAAAGACAAGGAAAAAACTAAGATACAAAAGAAATTACCGGAGTAAGTCTTACTCTGTCTATAATGATTGCATCTGCATAAATATAGATTAGGAAATTAGATTTGTTCAATAAAATATGTAAATTATGTTAAAAAATATATTCTTTTTGTGTTTGTCATATAGCAGCGAAGTGGAAATTCATGTATGTGATGAAGATAAAAATATTAAAAAACATTTTCGATGTCCGCAGAAGCTTCTTATACAAAAAATGTGTTATTTTGCTGATGTCACAGCAGGACAGAAACTTGACGAGATTGATATATCGGTACATTGTGACGTTGTTATTTTTGAGTGGTTGATGAAATGGGTGAAGAAGGACATTATCAAAAAATCAGAGTGGCCGATTTTAGAGACCAGTAATGTCATACCAATTATGGTGTCTGCTTGCTTTCTACAAATGGAACCACTCTTAGAGATTTGCCTTCATTATTGTCATGATAATATGTCAGATATTCTAAAGACATCAACGATTTTAACATGTCTGGACGATAATCTTGTCACAAGGTACATATTTGTGATATTAATATATTAATATATTTTATATTCTACTGTTATTCTCTCTTTTTTTCTTTTTTCTCTTTCCTCTTCTCTTCACATTTCACTAAAATTGGTTTTTTCTCTGCTATTCTATTAACCTATGTAATTATCAACAGATTGGCTGATTTATTTACTAATGAAGACGTTGAAATGTTAAAGGACAAAAAAGATAAAATTCAGAGTCGTTTGTTTTGTAAATTAATTATGTTCTTGACAGAAATTACTCCGGATAATAAAAAGAGGCATTACAACTCGTTAGCTACGCTGTTTAAATGTGGAAAATGTAACAAAAATATTGTGCAATCAATTTCCAATTTTGTGCCTTGTGTTTCAAGCGCGTTAAAAATTGATAACAAAGGTGCTGTTCACAGTAAGCATGTCAGGTCAGTGAATACATTTTTAATATAATATAATATAATAATAAATAATATATAATAATAACACAGCCACACAAAAAAAAAAACTTTCTTTGGCCTGGGGATCAGACCATGTTTATTATATGTTTTTGGGGTCGCTGAATCCGAATCCGAGGTCCATTAAACCC
>NW_018022191.1:16974-27891 GCF_002006095.1 Pseudomyrmex gracilis
GTTTTTTGAGGTTATGGCGGAACTCCGACCCGATGGGGTTTAATGGACCTCGGATTCGGATTCAGCGACCCCAAAAACATATAATAAACATGGTCTGATCCCCAGGCCAAAGAAATTTTTTTTTTTGTGTGGCTGTGTAATTAATATAATATATGTAAACATATTTTATATTACCTACATTTATGAGAAATACACATATGGAAAAAACATCTTGCATTATAACAACAAGAATAACGAAGGTCAAAGAAAAATAGATAACTGATGAAGATTCATGTAAGAGTTCGAAACGTTTTGCACCGCGTTTAATGCGGTGGTATTATAAGTAATTATTTTTATTTAAATATATTCAATCATCTATATTTTAGCTCAATATTGACCTTCGTTATTCTTGTTGTTATTTACATAACAAGCGTTTTGAATTTACTATCTTTCATTATTTTTACAGAGATCTGACATGGACATTAAATGATTATGTCATCTCTTTAAGATCAGAATTGCGCTCTTGGCGTAAGGTTTATTGGAGGTTGTGGGGAGATTGCCATTTTCTCTTTTGTCGGCAATGTCACATATACTTCCCGATATATCAGATTGACTGGTGTTGTTACCATCCAGAACCTGCACAATTTTTTGTAAACGAGCAACAGAAACCTACGCCCTTTCCACTGGGACGATATCCGTGTTGTAGTCAACGCGCTTATAGATTCGAAGTTTTATCAAATCAAAGCGGATGTAGATACAAAGTTAGTATCAACATTTATATGCTTATAATTAGATAATTGTGAAAATATAAAGATGAAATTTATGTGTGAAGAATGATGTTTTTATATACTTTTACTTTATTTTTTTAGGAGCACATACCCGACATAAAGAGCGAAAAAGAGTTAAATGTGTTGAATATCCTTACAACTCATAGAGAAGTTATAACTGTCGAACCTCCTCAGCTCTTCTTTCCTGAAAAGATCACGCGATTGGTGGCGCGCGATCCGTCTCTTCGTCCTGGTAAACTGGTGTGTAAGGATATAATGTGGTGGAATGGTATAGAGCTCGTACCGCCGAGACCGAAGCTTGGTTTGCTTGGTAAATTGTCATTCTGTTTGTTTTTGTGTCTTCTGTGAAAAGGAATTAATTATTATAAGAACACAGGAAAAATCTGGGGAAGTTCCGGGCTACGCCGATTGCTCCATACGCAAGATTCGCAGAAGTCTTTGCAGAAGACTCGTCAACAGATTTCTGTAACTACAGACATTTCGTCTTCTACCTCTTCGATTACAGACGAAGATGATGAGGGCGATGGCGAGACTACGTACGAAGATAGCAGTATAGACGATGAATCGTATTACAGTGAGGAATTCAATACGTTATCCACATTAAAAACTACGAGTAAAACGAAACTTTTGAATAGTTACAAGTAAATGAACCGTACATCGTATTGATCGAATACATATATAATATACAAAATTCTTTTATAATATATATAGTTTTTACATATATTACATTGTTTAGGAGCAATAGTAGATGTTGGAGCGATAATTTAAATGTGAGACACAATCAGGATAATCAGAGAGATTTTGAGGAAAGAGCCGCTACACAGATGATAGCACTTCTGACGAAGAGAACAATGAATATGGAGAACTTACTTATAAAATCGTACAAGCAACACAACTGTAAAAATAAACAACCTATCGGTATGTTTCTCTATTTTGTATGATGATGGAGCAGCTATCATATTATATATATGTATTACATGTATTAATTACATGAAACCAAACAAAATGTAAGATTTTAGAAATTTAGTTCATATAAATAACATTTATATCGGAACAGGTGGAACGTATGTAAAACTAGAAGCTGAATTTCGCGATCAGTTAGCACAGTCTTGTAAAAATAAAAATTTTTCTATAGGAAAGGCTCGCATAAAATCACATAAATCTTAATTTATATATACACAGAAGAGAAGACTAAAATTTAAATGTCATTAAAACTAAAGTGTTACAATTGTTTAAACGGTGGGGACACTTGTAAAGTTTAGTGTCTAATAAATAACTATACACAAAGAGTAAGCACAATTGTAATTTTGTTATCTTTAATTTATTTTATTAGAAAACCAATAAATACAAAAATATATTAATAAGAATAGAAAAACTAACTCCAATTTCTTAAATCAACATTCATTTTGCTTTTCTTGATCTATACAGAGTGATAATTTGCAAAAATATAAATAGCATTTGGCGTAACACAATAATAATACATATAAAAATTATTTTTTCGTTCGGATGTTAAAAGTTATCCTATAAGATAGTACTTGGAATTATTTGCACATTTGATCGACCATATCACTTCTATCCAGTAATTTGTCCAATTCCTCCTGCGTAAATACTATAAAACATAAAATATTACTCTGTCAATTTATTTCTTTATCTCATACACACGCACACATACATGCGCGTATGTACAATTTCTATAAATTTATTATTACTCAGAATGAAAAAGAAATTGTATATAACAAAATCAAGAAATTACCTTCGTTTTCTGATGTAACAACTTTATATTCCTTGGAGCTCATTAACTGCTTCAATGCTAAAAGAAAATCTTTGTTCTGCGAGATTTGTTTCGATATAATTGCTTTTTCGAGAACACGTTTAGCCTCAGCGCGCTTGATAATCTCTTCGTCTATTGTTCCTTTAGTGCACAGTCTGTAGACAACTATAGGTTTTGTTTGTCCTATTCTATGGCAGCGCGCCATGGCTTGTATATCAACTTGTGGATTCTGTAAACGTTAAGAAAGAAATTTAAGACAAGCGCAAATAACAAATGTGGAAGTGAGATCTTATAAAAAAGCCTTGACTCACCCAATCGCTATCATATATAATAACAGTGTCAGCACCAGCTAAATTCAATCCAATTCCACCAGCTCTAGTGGAGATAAGAAATAGAAACAAGTCTGGATTTGCATTGAAAGCTGCAATATCCTTCTTTCTCTTTTCTATTTCAACCGTACCATCTAATCTCACGTATTTGTAATGTCGCAACATGATATAATCTTCGATTATATCTAACAGCATGGTCATTGTCGAAAATAACAGAACTTTGTGACCTCGCGCATTGAGCTTTGCCAGCATAGCATCCAGTACTAAAAGTTTGCCGGAGGATTTGATCAAGTCAACGTCAATTTTTGGTAAACCGACCGCGTCTAACGGACAGTGAATTAAATACGGATGATTTACGATTTTTTTATACATCATGACTAAAATAAGAAATAATATATGAAATATAAATCGAATTAAAAAATTGTGTGTGTGTGCGCGTGCACACACACACACACATATTTTATATAATGTAATATATGCTACTCACTTCTATTGCCAAATTTAATGTTAATGAGAAAATCTCTATTACGTTCTGTAACATCGGTATATTGCTTCCACATTGACAAATCTTCTTTGTCTTTACATTTTACTTCCCGTTTTGTATCATCGTGATATTCTTTGTTTGTTTCTAATGAAGAATTTGCCGAACTATCCAATGAGATATTACTGGATTTTTCAAATACATACTTCTGTTTTTTTCGTAAGACACATTTTCTTTGCGGTCTTTTATTGTCTATACTTGGTATAATTGGATCTGGTTCTTCAATTTTGGACAATGTTTGCAGATCATAATTCAATACTGCCCTGTATAGATCATGTTGCAATTTAGTAAGCGGTGCATAAACAACCAGTTCTTTTTTAGGAGGTATTTCTAGGCAAACGTCAGCTTTCACTCGTCTTAGCATGAATGGTTTTAAAATTTCGCGTAGTGTCATCAACACCTTCTTTTCTTCTTCTTGTTTCAGAAGTTTTTCTGTGCCTTTCTGATGCTGAAGTTCCTTCACATCAAACCACGATTCAAACACAGTCAAATTATCAAAGATATCCGGCATCAGAAAGTTCAAGAGAGACCATAGCTCAGCTAAATTGTTTTGTAGTGGGGTCCCGGTTAGTATCAGCTTATTCATGGATTGCATACTTTTCAGAGTTCTAAAACAATTAATGCCATTTATATAGTATAACTTTACTTCTATACTTTTGTATAAGAACTAAAATTGATACATGTTTATAATTGTACAAAATTTGAAACAAATCGAAGTTGTACTTTTAATTAATGCGATCACGTTTCTCTGGCATACGTACTTCATTAACATGCAATTGTGATTTTTTATTCTTTGTCCTTCATCTACCACAATGTATCTCCAGCGTTGACTTTGAAAAAATTTAAGTTCTCTCAATGGCGTTTCATAACTGGTTATTACAACAGGTTGTGTTTTGTAACTATTAACAGTATATTTTGTTTTAATCTTTCCATATAAATGCTTTCTTTTAATTGATGAGCCATAAAACAATATGGTTGGTATATCCGGAGCGAATCGTTCAAATTCTATCACCCAATTTGGTATAGTGGAAAGAGGTGCAATTATCAAATAAGGCCCGCTCTGTTCTTTCTCTATGAGATGGCACATCATTGCTATTACTTGTATTGTTTTTCCAAGACCCATTTCGTCAGCTAGGATTCCATTTATGCCATTTTTATAAAGTACTTTCATCCACTTTAAACCATCTTTCTGATAATCACGTAACTCTCCACGAAAATATTTCAATGCAAGAACCTCATTATGAGCAGATTTTCTTATTTCACTATCCGAATCTTTGTGTAATTCTGCTGCAATGTCTTCTTCACACAATCTTTTTTTTCTTTTTCTTCCAAGATGCTGCACTTCTCTCATCTGTAAATTGAAATCAAATTAAAATTCTTTTGCATATAAATAACATTGAACTAATTATGAGCAAAAAACCAGATTGACCTGTGGCTCAATAATAGTATTTGTACGGAAATGTGTGAGCAAAAGTTAAATCTCCGACTATAATAATGAGATTTTTACGAGTCTGCTGATGACATAAAAAAATCTTAGTTTATATTAAATTATTAATGTAAATTAACATAGTTTAGTAAAGTCTTTTTTTAACATTAAGTGATATTATCTCACACGGAAAAATATTCTACAGAAATTTTCATTAAATGTTCATTAGACATTTATATGAAGTTATGGACATCTACTAAATATCTAATGTACGTTATGTTTGTGCTAGATTTTCTACTTCATCAAACAATATCCCGAATTTTTTTCAGAGTGTTTTAAACATTTTAAAAAAGGAGTAGGATTTAAAATTCAAATTTTTTGAGGCCAAAAAAATATATTAAGGCAATTAATTGTGAAAAGCAAAAGCAGATATCTCTATATCTGAAATGATGTTATTTGACAAAGCCAATGTTAGCTAATATAGAGCTTTGTTGTCTTTCAAGAGTGATCAAATCAAATGTAAAACAATTGTACAAACAGTTATTTTATTTTTATTAAAAATGCGAAAAACTAATAAAACTTGTCATGTGGCACAATTTATAATTACTATTAATAGAATATCATGAAAAATAATTAATTTTTATGCTGAAACATTTCTATTGTATAACAAAAATTCATATAATTTCATGATATTAAGTAGATACATGAAAAGCAAAAGTCTATAGTTTTTTATTTCTTACTTCTGTAGATATGTAGTCTTGCATATTATATTTCTCTTGATCAGCTCTTCTTAATCTCTTCTTATTTGGTGGTATATTTTCATCATTAACAGAAGAAGATACACCTTTCTTTTTAGTAGTCATATCAGATTCAACTTTCTTCAGTAAGTAAGATGAAAAAAATTTACTCTGATTCAACAAATGCATCAATAGCTTGTACCTCCGTTCGTGAAGTTCTTTCTGATACTGTTCTTCTACAAGCTGTTTATTTTCCTCTGAGAGACGTTTTCTGGATTTTTGGGAGTTTTTTACTTCTTCCAATGATGCAGAAGTATTGAATTTGACATCAGCAGCAAGTGGTATTTTTTCTTGGGTAAGACAAATAAAGTATATAAGTGAGAAACAACAAAAGCTTTGTTAATTTTCAAAACTAAACAAAAAAAAAATAAATTTAGTTACATACAAGCACAAGGAAAGTTATATTCAATCCTACAGAACAAACACTTCATTAGACATCTAGTAGATATTGCATGGAGTTGTTGATGTCTAATGAACGTTTAATAAAGTTTTGTTCTATGTGGGATATAATTCGATAATTTATGTATAAAACATAACTTTCTTTTTAAATTAATCTTCTTTAGTTAATGAAATTGAATTTAAATGTCAATTGATTAATAAAATTTTTATACAATTTAGAAGAATTACAACAACTACAATTTAGAATTTATGTATAGAAGTTGAAAATTTAAATTAAAGAAATTGATGTATAAAAATTGAAAATTTTAATTTTAATTTACTGTCTCTTACAGTATGTATATAAGTAAAGGAAGGAGACTTACAAAAGTATTTTAATATGAGCATAGTATGAGAATTTATTGTAATATATTTAAAGAATAACAAATAAGTATAATATAAATGTCACTTTCGAACAAAACTAGCGATGTTATATTTATATAAATATTTAAAATCAAAGATTTAGCACATACATAAGAGCGAAATCTTTTGATTTCTTACAGAAAGAGCCTTCTTCAATCGCAAGTTTATGTACTAAATCTTTAATTTTGTTTAACTATATTTAACATCTATTTTTGCTTGAAAGTGACCTTTATTATACTTATTTGTTGTTTTACTACAAACGTTTTATGAGCGGTTTGTATTTTTCTTTTACTTGAAAATAAGTGGAACAAATTGAACATGTTTATTGCACAGAAACTTTAAATGTAAGAATTTATTGTATAAGATCTTGTTCCTATAAATCTTATCTTCTCTTTACGATTTGAGTAATTTCTATCGTTTTTGTACTAGCTGGTGAAGTTAGCCATTTTTGTTATAATATTGTACACACATTTATATTTAATATTTATATATTTGTATATATTATATGTATGTAGCATGATATTGTGGTGTTTTAATATAATAAAAGAATTAGGGCCGATATTGTTCCACCCAATAAATCTCAGTTTACTCAACAAGTTATTATCTATAGGAAACCTGACTAGCGCATCACCTATTGTTTTTTATTTCTATATATTTATCTGTTAGATACAACTTTTACGGTACCGAGTGTCGTGTAATTTATCTTTTAATTTTTGGTCATTTATTAAATATATAAATTTTACCGACGCAAATCAGAGTTTTAACCATTAGATAAATTACCCGAATATTTTATCCGAAGGTGGAACAACCGTCCCTTAGAAAAACAAATCGGTTTCACCACATACGCGCGCGCATCTACACACACACACACACACAAAATTCCATCCATTTTTCTAACCCCTTGCACAATGGAATAGCGATAGAAATATAACTCCAGTTTTAAAGAGTTTATATTTATAAATAACGGTAGGAACAACGGAATCTAACATACAAAAATACATATGTATCAATGCAGATCAGAAAACGGAATAAGCAATAGCGGTAAAATTTCCCACGAGTTGGAATTCTGTGTCTATTGCTTATTGCTATCACTATTCCCTCGCATCGTGCAAGAGGGTTCTCTGTAAGAAAAATTTTGTTTGAAATCGCACGTCACTCGACACATGAAACTGATCAGAAGAAAATTTGATTTGAGTCACATAGAAGTCAAATAGAAGTTCACGTAGAATAACAATCGATATATATTTGCTTATATAAAAAAGTATGTATTGCTTTAACCCTATTTTTTAACACTTCTAACACAAAAACTTCAGTATAGTGCAAATGAATAAACTCACCTGTGCTGTACAAGCTTTCTTGTTTAGTATTAATTGTGATAGATTTGCTACTAGAAACAACTTCCATTGTGATTATACAATACCACTATATATTATTGAGTAATAAAATTTACCGAAGAGTTAAAAGAAAATCAAAACAAATTATAGAAGAACAATTAAAAAGATAAAACTTATGTCTATCTGTCGAAGACACAATGCTCAGCCACATGTTATGAGAGCTCAAATCTTCTCTATGCTTCGTACAACATAACGTACGTTCGCGCCAAATTAATGCCACTAGAGAGAAGCCTGAGAGCGGCCAGGCCCATAAAATTTGTAATCACTTTTCCGCTCTGTAAGCCAGCGCAATGTTCATAGTGGTACACATTAGCAACTACGTAGCCATGTCCACGAACGACTTGTCGGTACGTACGCTATAGGTCTGTTCTTTTTCCATACTTTGGCTGCACTAGTTCACAGTCTATCTTTTTCCTTTTAATATAGATAAAACAAGATAGACTGTGAACTAATGCAGCCAAAGTATGAAAAAAGAACAGACTTTGGGTGCTTTCCAATTACGTACACAAGCGACACTGTGTAACACCCATATATGTAATACTCCTATATTGCTAGTCGCGTATCTTCGCAATGAGAGGCACGAGGCCCGAGAAAGGGAGACGCACGAAGTCCAAATATATGGGCATAGATGGTCGAGCGTCATTATGCGCAGGCGCATCTACCAAGTGAGTGCGAGCGAGACAAAACATTGGAAAGTAAGAGAAAGAACGCGAGAAAGAGAAATGCGCAAGCGTGCTTCAATGTTCACCGCATGCACACAAAGCAGCTGGAGAGAGAGGCTACTATGGCTGCTTTCCTTTTAAGAGACACAGTCGACACAAGTCGACACAAAAGTCATTCTGTCTTTGTTCAGTATTCAGTGAGAAACAAAGACAGAATGACTTTTGTGTCGACTTGTGTCGACTGTGTCTCCTAAAAGGAAAGCAGCCTATATTGTCTGCACCGTAACGGTGAGCTTCAGGTCGGCACCGTACTAGCAATATAGGAGTATTACATATATGGTAACACCAGAGAGAAGCCTGAGAGCGGCCATGCCATTGTAGTTTCTTACGACGGTTTCAGCTGCTGGTTTTAGCCGTAATTCCACAAAAGTGGAACTTAAAGGCCGTTCTCCATAAAACTCAAGTCGCAGGTCTCGTGGAACTGATCAATCACGTTGGTCGATTGGCTGATTTGACTCTGCAATTGGTCAATTCCACGAGATCTGATACTTGCGTTTAATGTAGAACGGCCTTTGAGTTCCACTTTTGTAGAAATACGGCTAAAATCAGCGGCTGAAACCGTCGTAAAAAATTACAATAGGGTGGCCGCTCTCAGATTTCTCTCTGGTACACTTCGGTGCTTTCCAACTATGACACAAGTCGACACAATTGTACACAGCTAAAATGCTGTGTTCAACTGTGTCACTCTATGGATACCAACTTTTTCCGTTTATTTTTCTATGGAATGCTATTAAGCCCCTTGCACAATGGAAGGAATAGCGATAGCGATAGAAATAACACAGTTTTTAACACAGAATTCCAACTCGTTGGAAATTTTATCGCTATTACTTATTCCGATTTTCTGATCTGCATTGATACATGTGTAGTTTTGTATGTTAGATTCCGCTGTTCCTACTTTTATTTTTAAATATAAACTCTTTAAAACTTTTGTTATTTCTATCGCTATCGCTATTCCGTCCATTGTGCAAGAGGCTTTAGGTCTGTTTTTCTTGCATACACTTTATACATTTTAGTGTAAAGTGTACACTTTAGCGTTTTTCTTGCCGGAAGTGGCGTTGAGTTACGTCAGTACACAGCGCGTCATTGGTCTAGTTTCCACCGAAACCCTCAATTCGGTTTCACTCCGGTACGGATTAAATTTAGTGTTCCGTTTCCATTGGAAGTAGAGTACTTATAGATCGAAGCGGAAGCGAAATCAGCGCAATTTGACAGGTTTCCATCGACTTAAATTTGATTTTACGTCGCATTAAGTGTGAATTAATGCTTCGGTGGAAACTAGAACATTGAATCGCGGAATAAGTGCGGGATCGGTGGACAAGCGGGGCGGCTGCTCGCCAACAAGCGCCGTACGAATCGTACGGCCCGCTTGCCCTCCGATCCCCGCGTCTATTCCGCGATTCAGTGACGCGCTGTGTACACGCTGTTCTTCTTGAAAGTGTAGTACACTTTAATGACGTAATTTAGGCTGCTTTCCTTTTAAGAGACACAGTCGACACAAGTCGACACAAAAGTCATTCTGTCTTCGTTCAGTATTCAGTGAGAAACAAAGACAGAATGACTTTTGTGTCGACTTGTGTCGACTGTGTCTCCTAAAAGGAAAGCAGCCTTATACGTTTTGTACACCTCCTTGAGAGGTGGTGTAAAGCTAGTGTAACGTTACCCCGATAGCCATGGGTGTGTTTAGCCGAAGCTAGCGCTACGTAGCGCTACGTAGCGGCTTCATGTAGCAGTTGCAATTGCTGCGTTACTTCTGCTGGACAGTATGGCTACGCGTAGCATGTTCTAAGTAGTGGCCGCCATTTACAATAATACCGTCTCAATTATAATACTTTGACACTTTTTTTGCCATTTTTATAAATAATTAAAAAACAGTTTAGCAACCGAAGAATACAACGGCGATTTGTATACAAACATATTTGCGCTTACAAAAAGCGCTGCGCGTAGCAATACTGTCCAGCAGAAGTAACGCAGCAATTGCAACTGCTACATGAAGCCGCTACGTAGCGCTAGCTTCGGCTAAACACACCCCATGTGATGGCACCGTGACGCCACTGCGACCGCACGCTGTGACGCACGCGTGACAGCACGAGTATGTCCAGGTACGTCCGCGCTATGTCGTCATCGTGACAGCACGTCGTGCCATCGCACTGGGTGCGGTCACAGTGCTTTCACAGTGGCATCACTGTGGCATCACTGTGCGATCAAAGTGGCGTTATGTGTGGCTAGACCCGTGCGCCGTTTTATTTTATATCGGCGGCGGCGTTTGAGGTAAATTAGTGTGGCGGCGGCGGCGGCGGCGTAACACGGCGGCGCAAGAGTCTAGATTGTAGGTATTAAGGTCTATCTACATAAAACGCAGACGCAGGTCGCAG
>NW_018022192.1:0-3483 GCF_002006095.1 Pseudomyrmex gracilis
CTCACATCACATTGTGACCGATGAACAGTTATATTGTGATTTTGAAGTAATCTTTGAATAACGAAAAATATAGTTTTCTATAATTTGTTTGTATCTAACATGATACTAATAAAGTTAATTTGCAATTTGGTCTGAAATATCTCTGAAGCCATTCTCTTAAAAAAAGAAATTCTCCGTGTATAAAATTGTATGGACATATTCGACACATATAAATTTGCATTATTAAATATAATAATGTTAATTTGTGTATATATAAGTATATATATAATTATATATGAAAAATTTTTTAGCGGGCAGTAACAGTAACGTAACATTAATGGTATTATATCCCATTCAATAATGTAACTGCTACGTACAAGGCATGTTATATTGCAGTTACATTGTTGAGTGAGAAATAATAACATTAATGTTACGTTACTGTTACGTTGTGTTTACTGGTGTTGCAATGCATATGTATTATGTACCTATGACAGAAATGTAGTAGACAGAAATGTAAACATAGTTTCATAGTGTTACGTCTTTGGTAACTATTTATTATACATTCATGAGACGTCACACCTGAGAAACTTTGAGGCGGACATTTAACCCTCCATGTGCAACTGTAAATAAACTATTCATATAGTTAATATTATATAGACAAGAAGTATTAGTTTTAATGTAGCATGCTGTAAGTGATTTATAACTGCATACGCATGTTGAATGCGGCTATTATAGGTTTGTTCATGTCGCATATAAGTACACTTATATGTTTCCAGATTTAAATTTATATATATTACATAATGTGATATATATACAAAAAGACACCTTGCAGGGATAGATTTAACCTGTAAGAATATTATGAGACCATATCAGATCAATTTCAAAGCCTACAGTAGAAAAAAGTTCTGATTTCTTCTTATCTTACAAAGAGATGTGCACTACACTTGTTCGCTGCTTTGTGCGCATCCCTTCCACCGCTATAGCATGCTCTAAGTGGCTTATAACTCTTCTTATTATTATAAGAATCTGTAAGAATATTATGAGATCGTAAAAGAACTATTTTGAAGCCTACAATAAAAAACANTTCTAGAGTTGTAATTGTCTAAACTTGATGTGATGTGTTGGATCTAAAAGTAAGAGCCAATCACGTTCGACTGTTACAAAGCAGTCGTTTTGGTGTACGCAGTATCGCCTCTGGTGCAAAATTTGGGAACTACGTAGTACTTCGTACATAGTGTTTTGACAGGAAATCTAACCTTTGTGTTTTGCATTTACAGTTGCAGGACTTTCTTTTATTTCGGACTTTGATTGCATGTTTTTATAATCTCGTTATATTCTTACGAGTTATATCGGTCACTGCAAGGTGTGCATTGTCATATATAATGTTTAAATATGTAGGCATAAAGCATAATAAAAAGGTGTTAATTTTCTTGATAAAAAATTTATTTACTTTCCAAACATTTATTGTTTGCAGTGACTCTGTAGACTGTTATCTTTTATTTTGGAGAACCGTTTTTTTCTTTATGCAGTAACTTTTTCACAATTTCTGAGTCTGCATTTGTACTAGTTTGTTGATAAAACAGGACGGTTCAGCATCCTCTTAAGCGCCTGACTACTACGCTTGAGGCTAGGGTTCGATTCCCGTTGGTTTTTTTTTTTTTTTTTTTTTTTTTTTTTTTTTTTTTTTTTTTATGTGATATAACAACGTATATACGTATATTCATGTAAAATGAAATTAATTTCACTACTAACTTAATTTTTTTAGTGTGTATTTTTAAAAGGCAATATTTTTCTAATTTTAATTAATACTTTGTTTTACATGTAATAACAATAAAAATAAAAGTACGACGTATGCTTTCTACTATCACTTTAAAAAAAGAATTGTGCGTGTAAAGATGTATTGTTCATAAAATGTTCATGGTGTAAACAAAACTTGTGTTTCACGTGCTTTTATGATAAATATCATCCAAATGATTGTAACCCAGAAAGCGTAGATAGTGAAAATGAATAAATTTGTTTTGGCAAAATACTTTTTTCAGTTGTTTTTTAATTTTTAATTTCAATTGTAATTGTGTTCAAATACTGATGTTTTATTTATTTCATTTTGTATTTGTTTTTTTCATTATATATATTATATATATTATATTATATTATTTTATTTTATATTATTTTATCGGATAAATGCATAAAACAATAAGCAGTGGCTGCGTTTAGGAAACGTGCTAACTGTGCTATTGCATACTTTTATTTTTATTGTTATTACATGTAAAACAAANTATTAATTAAAAGTAGAAAAATATTGCCTTTTAAAAATACACACTAAAAAAATTAAGTTAGTGGTGAAATTAATTTCATTTTACATGAATATACCTTGTTATATCACATAAAAAAAAAAAAAAAAATCAACGGGAATCGAACCTTAGCCTCAAGTGTAGTAGTCAGGCGATTAAGCACCTGCACTACATCGCGCTTCTGGAAAACAGCACTAACGTAACGATATATAAGGAAATCCAAATAATTTAAATCGATTTTTCTCGAAAATGGCTGAGAGGTGTGTCCTATCCCTTTGCTCAAGTATTCTTCTGGTACAGTACTATACTACAAAAAAACCTTATTGAAATTGGTGACCCACACTTCGCGACCTTCCCTTGCCAGATAGCACAGAATGTCTTATGGACGTTCGTTCTATGTCCATTTTATGGTCGCACGTCTGCGGACATGAATTAGACGTCCATCTTATGTCCGATTTCGGATGCCCTATAATAACCAATATTTGGACGTCCATAGGATATTTGCTCTTTAGCCTATCTGCAGTAATTTTATTTTCATATTTTTACAAATTTATACAAATTATGAAGTGACTCTCACACATCTATAAAAAGTGTTACATATTAAAAAAAGTAATTGTATATACATGTTAACTAATTCTGACTGACAGATATATTGTACCAAAGAAATTCTTTATGTATCTATCACTTGTACGATCTTGAAATAAGAATAAGCGAGTTCGGAAAGCGTTTTCAGCGCTATTGCATCGTTCTACTTTTGTTTTTGTCCAATGAACTATACAAATAAAATGATGAGATACTTATATAGCACGTAATATTACGGAGATATCTTAGTAATATTGCAATATATTAGTAAAAATGAATATTATAATACAATATTACACAATCAGGGACTTAATACCGGTATGATTTTCAATACCGGTATTATACTAGAGATTGTATACCGAAACCGATATAGTACCGAAATTGAGTCTTACCGTTACCGTTATAGTACCGAAACCGATACATTACCGAAAACAGTAATAAAATACCGGTATTATTTCGGTATTCCTACTAATGGTATTCTTAAAAATTAGATAGGTTAATTAAAGCAATTTTCGTTGCATAATTAATCTTCCTACCGCTAATTGGACTTATAGACCGACAAAATATAAAGACGCTTTTTTTTATAAACCAATTGAAGCAGCTATTTCTTCATGCTTTCTTTTATTACGTA
>NW_018022192.1:3878-13907 GCF_002006095.1 Pseudomyrmex gracilis
TAAATATGAGTAAATATACCGGTATTATCGTATACCGGTATGACGTCATACCGGTATATCTGCATTTCGGTTTGCATAAGGGTTTTCATACCATTACCCAAAAATATCGGTAAAATACCGGTATTTTGCATACCGGTATAAGTCCCTGATTACAATAATATTTATTACAATAATATTATCGATAAACTACATTTATATATAATACTGAAATATTACGGTAATATTGTATTGCATCCCAAGTAGCAAGATTATATATAAATGTGTTTTTATTTTATCTTATGAACGTTAGAGATGTTATTTACTATCTGGCAAGTTGCATATATCGCATTGTATCTTAATTATATATAATATGATACATATATCTTTTTCTACATCGTTGCAAAAATCCTACAATTTTTGTTTGAAACATAACCCGGTAAAAAATTTTTCATATACATATATATATATATATATATACTTATATACAAATTAAAATAATTATATCTAATTATGCAAATTTATATGCCGAATATGTCCATACAATTTTATACACGGAAAATTTCTGTTTTTAAGAGAATGGCTTCAAAGATATTCCATATCAAATTACAAAATAACTTTATTAGTATCATGTTAGATACAAAAAAATTATATAAAACTATATTTTTACTATATTTTAAATAAATTTTTGATATATAATTATATATACTTATACACAAATTAAACTTATTATATCTATAATTATGCAAATTTATATACCAAATATGTCCATACAATTTCATACATGAAAAATTTTTTACCGGGAAACGCTTTGTTTTTAAAATGTATTATATCAACAAAAACACTTTATGTATGTATAACATTTTTACTATATAATTATTATTATTATATAATAATGATACTCTTACGAAAAAGAATTACTAGCAGTAATATATTACGGCAGTGGTACGAAAGAATTACTGGCATTCTGTGTAATTGCCAGTAATATTCTCAGTGATTCCTGTAATACCTAATAATATTCTTGTGTGATTGTCAGTAATATTTATATTACTGACTTTATTTATATGTAATCGGCAATAATTCTTTTTCGTAAGGGTACACATAAATGTGTATACATATTGTCATATATTTTATTTGCTATATATTATATTAAGAATTGACTATAATAATCAGTATATCAGTACATTAACAAAAAATTTATTTGCATTATGAAAAGGTATTTTAAATTATATTTAATAATAATAAAAAAACTATTTTTATCTATTGGTACAGGTACATTGCTCTGCACTATTTTTAATAAAATAATAATTTAAATAATAAATAAAGTGTGTAAGATAGTTTGAGAATAAGTAGATAAAAATAATTACATTTTAGAAAGGAACAAGTGATCTCACGGACTGAGTGCAAGGGCTGCGAGGTCTCGAGTTCAAATCTCACTATTACCTTAAGATTTTTTCCGGGATTGGTATCTTTAATCGAGTTAATCAGTTGATCGGTAACCTGAATCAGGCTTCTAAAAATTAAGTCAAGTCAAGTGAAATTTTGAATTAATTCTCTTTCCACAAGTCAATGTGCCATTAGTTTTGTTTTTTTATATATATTACAATAATTTGATGCATATCGGTGGACATGTTAATATTACTGTGATATTACAATAAAATTATCCTTTTTAGGTCTATTTTTGGAAAATAAATGGACAACCGAAATTGTCAAAATTGGATGTCCATAAGACAATCAGTGGATGTCCATTGGAGTTTATTTGGACACCTAATGGACGTCCTAATGTCTGAATTTGGACGTCCATTCAATATCCTATGGACATTCATGTGCTATCTGGGAAGGCAGCTTGTTCTGCTGAACAGTACTCTACACAGTAAATGACCAGCTGATTGCACTGTTGCCACGTTTTCGTCATGCCTCTAAGAATCACCGATTTTGATGTTTTAACAAATTAAATTTATTTTATTTACTGTTCTCAAAAAACTTTTTACTTTTCTCAAAAACCTTACCTTTTCAAAAAAAGGTAAAAACAGGCGCCAAGTACACGCACAACACGTATTGTATTTAATTTAAATACTACAAAATATTCTTTCTTTAAAAACTTGGTTTACAAAAGAAGTGATATCAAAAAATAGCACTAAATAAACTTTTTTATGTTATTTTTTACATTTTTAACTTACTATAAAATAAAAACTCTGTTTTACAAACGAAGTGATATTAAAAAATAGCACCAAGTAAACTTTTGGTAAATATACAGAGTAAGGAAACCTCCTCCGATCGGCTTCTCGTTCACATATATTGTAAATATGACCTTCCTAAGTACGTTTCTAAAAGTTTTAGCTGTCGCTCATTGTTTATAAAAAAGTTATGATCAAAAAAAATTTCATAAAGAAATCTTTTTTTCCGACAACATGTACACTTTTTGTGTGTTGAAAGCATGTAGGCAGGAGGAGCTGCGCCTCCCCGCAAGTGAAGGGGCTTTGCCCCTCCTCTTGCTCTCCCCTCGAAAAAAAAAATAGAAAACGACTTCTGATTAAGTGTCGTTAAAAATCACGTACATACTATCGACATGAAGCGACCTGTAATCGGAAGTCGTTTTTCTATTGTTTTTCGAGGGAGCAGGGAGGAGGGGCAAAGCTCCTTCACCTGCGGGAGGGCGCAGCCCCCCCCCCTGCCTACATGCTATCAACACATAAAAAATGTACATGTTGTCGGGAAAAAAGATTTATTTATGAAACTTTTTTTGATCATAACTTTTTTATAAACAATGAGCTACGATCAGGGTTGGGCACGTATTATACATGAGATATTGTACATTGTATAAAATACAATGTACAATATCTCATGTATAATACGTGCCTAACCCTGGCTACGACTAAAACCTTCATATTGTTACTCAGGAAGGTAATCTTAATAATATATGTGAACGAGAAGCCCCGATCGGAGGGGGCTTTTCTATTCTGTATATTTACCAAACTTTTGTACGTTACTTATTTTTATATGAAAAAAAACAATCTGCAGAAAACTGCAGAACAATGCGAATATAGTCTTGCAAAAGACGACTTCTACGCATTCAGCGATCTTGCAAACCAAGACCTCTGCATAGATATTAACATACGATCGATCGCTCTAGATGCTTTTGTTCGGGTAGCAACAGGGTTGTTTACGGCGAGGTTCAAGCAAGAAGTTGGAAGCCGGACTCGGAATCGACAAGAGGCTGGACCAACGGTTCGGGATTTCCTCGCGTTTTTTACCGCGGCTTTGTAACGCATACATTAATAAAGTTGTTGTGAGATTTACGCGGTATTATTTTCTTTTCGCGAAGAGAAGCAACGCGGTCGGAACGTGACGAAACGCGGTCGCGGACGCAACAATACGTGACAAATATCACTCGCGAGTAACGGAGAACGCGTCTGCGACGTCTAGCAATAAGTTTATTTAAAAGTTACGCCGTTACTCGTAATAGTATGTGTTATGTACACATACTATGTATACGTAGTAGACGCTTGACAGTACACTTAGAGCCTCCGCACAAACTCTTTTATCGTGCGTTGCGTTACGTTAAGTACTAACCATAAACTTAAATTCGTACGTAATTTTAAACTTTATTCAACGCACAAACAAACTTAACGTACCACGTTTATGCTACGTTAAGTTAATTTTTGTTTGTGCGTTAAATAAAGTTCAAGTTTACTTACGAATCTAAGTTTATAGCCAGTACTTAATGTAACGCGATACGAAAGAGTTTGTGCAAAGGTCCATAATCTTGCTTTACATTCTAAGCAATTAGAATAAACTTCGTCTTTCGTGAAAAGTAAAAATCTATATGAATTTTGGTTTTTTATTTTAAAACATCCTATGGTATATAGCTGTGTACTTCGAAAAGTTTCCAAGATTTGAGATCACGGTTTTCCTTCTCCTAGGCATACTCTTAGTCTGGCCGCTCACTGAGGACCTGTCCGGCAAGGGAGACCCTGCCAGAAACCGAAGTTCTCGCAGGCATAGCTCCTCATATCATCACGGCACACAAGCTCAAGAACCACGACAAGGTGGTGTGCCACTCCCGAGAACCTATACACTATTTTTTTTTTTTTTAACCCAGGAGAAATGCGTTACGTACACCCCACCTCACCGTGGTGGAATGGGGTAGTGTAGGACTCCCCCCACCAGAGCTCACCCTGGCGGGGTATACCCACTAAAACCCTTGGGACGGCCGTCTGCTGCCCATTGAGGTGCACTCCGGTACTACCATGCTGGCATGACCACGGGGTGCACCGATATAGACTGAGGGCCTAACTGGGCCCCACTCCTTTGAGTGAGGAGCAATCTCTTCCACGGCGAAGGAAGGGGCCGTAATCCTACCTCCGCAGGCCAAGTGCAATAAGGGGTTAAAATCCCACTCGGCCTCGGGTCAAACGCCGAAGCGGACCTGCCCTCTTTACTAACGACCCCCTTCCCCTGGGGGTAGGGAGGCCCTCCCCCCAAACCATGCTCAGCCTTTGCCAGGCCAAGCCCCAACTAGGGCTTGGACCAACGAGGACCGGGCTTCGCTTTTTTAGGCTCTGTGTGCCCAAGAAGGGCAGCAAGAGCCAGCCCCGCTTGGGTCTTCTTGGGCTGAGACTCTGGGGGCACCGTCTTGGGTGCCGGCGGTGATGACGCCGCCGGAACCAAGGTCGGCTCTTTAAAATCGGAGGGACCAGGTCTTCCGGAACCAGAGGGAGCCGGAGCTCCACCTTTCACCAGCGGGGTAATGGTTGCGGGCACGGCAGCCCCCCGACCAATGGCCGAGCATTGAGCTCCACTTATTTGATGGGAGGATTCCCGGCCCGCTTTTTCGCAAAAGGGACACTCCTCCTTTTTATTACAGCTGGCCGCTCTGTGTCCCGGCCGATCACAGCAATAACACAGATCGCTGCGGTCGATCTGGCTGGAGCACTGAACCCTGCAGTGCCCAGGTTGGAAACACCTGTAACACTGCAGGGGGCGGGGACGGAGTGCACGCACTCTCGCCACCACTTACTCTACCGGCAGCTTACCTTCTTTAACCGTTTTGGCCGCCGTCTCAACAGAACAGCGAACCAAAGCGGTCCCACCCCTAGACGGAGAATGACGCAGGGATAACACCCTAACGTCATCCCCGCCGCAAAACTCTGGCACGAAACCATCGCGCAGGTCCTCCGCGGAAGTAAAGTCGTCTAATCCCGAAACCAAAATTTTTACGTTCCGGGATGGAGCCACCTTTACCTTCTCAGGAAGAACTGTTTTGAGCTTAGAGGCGAGGAGATCCGCCTTAGATTTGCAGTCATCTCCCCCCACCTCCATCAGTAGGTATCCCTCCATGGTGTGACGAACCCTTAAGACACCTGCTGATCTCGGACCCCTTTTATCCCTAGCGGCTCGAAGGACTTGGGCATACGTCATACCCTCCTCCTCGAGGCGCAGGGTGACCGCCTCCGTTCTTGGGGGAATCACTACCCGCGGGGGCAGTGGGCAAGACGAGGTAAGAGGGGAAGGGGGAGCGAACTCCCGCTCCCCATTAGCTTTAATGGCTGCACCCTTCTTCCGCCCGGCTTCGAGAACCTATACACTTTTTTTTTTTACGCAGGGGAAATGCGTTTACGCACACCCTGACCCAGACTAGGTCTGGGCCAAGGTAGTGTGGGACTCGCCCCGCCAGAGAGCACCCCGGCGGGGAATACCCACTAAAACCCCTGCGGTGTCCACCTTCCACCCTTTGAGGGCTGCCCCGGTACTGCTTTTAGCTTGACCCAAAAGCAGCCCGGTAGGTATGGGCTTGCGCCCCATAACCTAATTGTGGAGGGGAAGCTAATTCCTCTCCCTCCCGCGACGAAGCGAGGGGACACAGCCCCGCTTCGCCGCCGCTGGGCCAAAGCCCCGGGTCAAACACACCCGAGGAAGTGGACTCGTCTACATTAAACTGGCCCGAGCACAAGTGCTATGGCCCTCCCCCCACACCGGCCCTAGACTGCCGCCTACCAAGCCTTTTCTTGGACTTGGAGCAAGCAGGCTCAGGGCGGACCTTCTTTTTAACCCCCCCCCCCCGATCCGAGCAGAGCCGCGAGCGCCCTGCTCGGGTCCATCTTCAACCCCTTTGAGGAAGTTGGAGAGGACGACAGTATTGGGGAGGCCGCCCTTTTCTCCCTTTTTGCCGTGGGAGACAGGGTGTCCTCCTTGGAGCCAGGGGAACAAGTTCCCTCGGAACCAGAGGGAGGAACACCCTCTTCCGCGCTCCGCGATGATAAAAGAGTCGGGGAGGCGAACGCCCCACAAAGGGGATCAACGCCCGCCACCGCCGATTCACAGTCCATCGGGACATAGACCTCCGGCTGCGGAGAGGAAGACCTTCCCGCAGCGGGTGGGGAATCCCCGCCCGATGGACTTTCCCTCTTTTTGCGTTTCCCTGGCACCCACTCCGCCAGCTTGGCTGGGTTCGCGAATGTGGTGGCGAGGCCACCAGCCGCGGCAAGAGGGGGATGGCAGTTGGGGCCTCCCAGCATATGCCGGGAGGGACGCCCCAAGTCTCCACACAGGCTCCGGAGTCTTGCACTGCCGGAGCAAGTGCCCATTGAGACCGCAGCGGTAGCAACGGCCGTTGCGGTCTGGTTCGCTTCTGGGGCAGAAGTGCCCCGTGTGCCCCGGACGTAGGCACCGGAAGCATCGCAAGGGGCGGGCCTTGAGCGCTTCCACGCGGGCAAGTACCCACCCCACTTTGACAGTGCGGGCTGTTGCCAATTTCTTGGCAACAGCCACGGGGCACTGCACCCATATCCCTCGTAGGCCGGAAGGCAGAGTCCGGGCCTCGCCCAAACGGAACTCTGCCTCCCGACAATTCCCGGCCGACGCCAGGGCCGACTTCAATTCCTCCAGGGATACGGAGTCGTCGAAGCCCGACACGCGCAGGTCACCCCTGCGTGCCGGGCGGCGAACAACGATCCCCGTATCCCGGAGGACTTCCTTCATTCTTGCCGAGAGGGCATCGGCCTTCTCGGCCATAGAGTCACCGGTGACCTCAATCATGAGGTCACCGGTCATGGTGCGCCGGGGCTGCACGTGGGCAATACTCACTGAAGATAGTGATATCGCCTCACGGCAACGGCGCACCGCTTCCGCAACGGTCAGGGCTCCGGGGTGCGCCGGATCAATCGACAGCGTGATCGCTGCCGACTTAGGCACCCGAGGCCTGAACCTCTTCTTTTTGGTCCCGCCTTTTGCGGGTTGCGCCCCCGCGCTAGTCCCTGGGGCGGGCACTCCTTCTCGGGGCGGACGACCGGGGGCGGTCGAAGCCGCTGACCGGGCCGCCCGTCGGGCCTTGCGACCCACTACCAAGCTCCAGGGTTCCTTGCCTCCAGCAACAGAGGACGAGGATCCTGGAGCACTCCTATCTCCCTCCGCTGAAGGGGCCGGATCCTTCACTGCACGGGGTGGAACCGAAGGTTTGGTCTTTGGCTTTGCCTTGGCCTTAGCCTTGGCACCGGCCTTAGCCTTCGATTCCCCTCGTGACCTCTCCCGCGATGTTGAAACGTCGCGGCCCCCTCCCCGGCCTGTCAAGCCCGCGCGTCCTGCCTCCCGAACGGGGAGGTTTAGGGCCGCGAGCTTGGCGTCTATAAGTGCCGAGATGCGCTCAATCAGCAAATCCTCGGCCGGACGCACCTGGGCCGGAGGGGGAGGAGGAGGTGGCGGCGGCATGCGAATCTTTGCTGTCAACGCCACCACCTCGTCCTGTAAGCGCCTCACCTCTAGGCGGAGGTCCTCATTCATTTTGTAGACCTGGGGCAGGACGGGAGCCGTCCGTGCTCCAGGTTCATCACGCAGACGGCAATAGAGAGCGTCCGCCACTCTACGGCCGTCGCGCCCCGCCTCTCGAAGGGCCTTGACGTCTGTCCCTTTCAGACGTTTTGCGCGACCCGCCACCTCGTCGCACACGTTGACAGCCTTGTAGACTAAATCCACAAGGTCCAACATGGCGCGGGTCGCGCACTCGACCTCGACGTCTGACCCCCCAAAACGTTGGACGGTGCGTCGAAGTCGCTTCACCGACTCAGTGTCGGAGGTTTGCCCCGAAGCCTCAGAGTCGGAGCGGCGCTTTGTCGCCGCCGCGTAGGCCTTCTGTCTCGCCTCATCCAAAGCTCCTTCTCTTCTTGTTTTGCTTTGCGAAGCTGATCTCTTGCTTTGCCCAGGCCGACAAACATGCCGTGGGTCGGTGGGCGCCGACGGCGCTCGGGCTGCGCCATCTTCTCCGCGACCTGGGCCGCAATTGCCTCGTCGGTGGTCGGGATATGAGACGTGAGCTCGTCACCGGATGAGCCCATGTCAACATCCGATGCTCCCGGCAAGGAGGCCTCCAACGATTCCGTGGAGATCGTTGAGTCCAAGGAGAGGATCGACTCCCTCGATTCCTCCCTCCTCATCGCCGTTCGTGGGACCGCACGCCCCCTCGGGCAGAACGGACGCTCCTCGACCGTCTTCGCAGACGCAATATACGTAGAAGAGCCTTCGGTGCACTCTTCCACCCGCCCGTCGTTGGATGACGACGCGGGGGCACCCGAGACACTAACCCCCCCGCGCCGGGACCTGGCCGTCCGGTCGACCTGGTCCGGTAACTTACTAATATTCTTTGAGCTCATTTCCATGCGTTTCAAAGAAGCGGTTTTCTTTCGGTCTTGAACCTGACCTAGGTTGGTTGCCGTAACCAGGCTAACGAGTCCAACCTGCCCGGGTTTGAGATCGGGGTTTTCCTTCCCCTAGGCACACTCTTAGTCTGGCCGCTCACTGAGGACCTGACCGGCAAAGGAGGCCTTACCAGAAACCGAAGTTTCCGCCGGCATAGCCCTTCAGATCATCACGGCACTCAAGCTCGGGAACCACGTCAAGGTGGTGTGCCTCTCCCGAGGAGAACCTATACACTAACCTAATCTATATTACTTTATACGCAACCTATTCTAAGTTGTATGTGTAGCAATTTTTTTTTCATGTCTTCTTATTTTTTGTAATTATGGCTCTTTAGATCCAATCGGTTGGTCTACGCCAGTCTATATTTGTAAAAGATGTGTTGGTGTGAGACATCAAACTTTCCAAAAATATCTGCGTTACTGCGTACGTGTGACAGTTAGCACAGTCGCCATACAATGTGTCTCACGTCATACATCTTTAACAAATTTAGATAAAGACTGCCGTATGGACGAACCAATTGGATCTAAAGAACCATAATTGTAAAAAAATAAAAAGAAAGTGAGAGTATATTTTTTCAAGATATTACAATTTTTTTTATGTAACGCAATATGTTTCAATTTTGTTTTGTATTATATTGTTTTTATAAAAGTGTATTTTGTACAAATTTGTTTTAGATTTTCTTCCGTTTTATTATATTATTGGTGAACCTATTTTAGTGAATTTGCTGTTACTTATAAGTAGTCGTCAAGTACAATTCTGCTGCATACAAACTAATATTGTAGTCTAAGAGCTGGCTACATAACTTTTTATATGACTCGATACAGTCCTAATTTTTACTAGAAAATGTTCAATTACTATTGTTACGTCCTGGCCCATGGATACGGTCGGGCTATGGTCGTACGCAACAGCTGGACGTTTTATTTTAGATGCTCGACACAAAAGATGCGAAAATCTATCTGTGTGCAAGTCGAGCGAGTTGTTTATACTCGCAAATGGGTCAACGGCGCGTGCCGATATTACTCCGTCCTTTGTATTCTCGCTCGGTAGTCTCTTTTTAAAGTCTGGAGCGGTCGCTCCAAGGACTAGGGACGAGACCGTGCGATCGCTGGGACGGGAAAATGTACGAGGTCAAGCCTTGATTAATAAATTAATTAGTACACAATTTATTTCTCCCCTTTTTTATGCTAAAGTAATCGTTTTATTTATCTAATATTTTAAGGCTCGTGAAAATGTCATACAAGAATATAAGGCCGATACGAGCCATTCCCAGGATGTTGAGCAGGAACTTGAACGTGCATACATATATGTATACATCTATAACAAGTATTACTTGTAAATTTTTACAAGTAAGTTTTTTGAATT
>NW_018022192.1:17602-19978 GCF_002006095.1 Pseudomyrmex gracilis
ATTCAGTCGTTATTGAAAAATAGCTGATTTAAAATCTCCCCTCCATTAAAATGCATGATTTTCGCGTATAAGAGGCACAGTGTGCCTCGCACAGTTCGACGCAACTTCGTTGCGCGTGAACTTGGCGCGAGGCACTACCGTGCCTCTTGATATATATACACGTATAATTTCCGCACAACACCTAGCAAACAGCTCTCATGACCAAATACATATTTATTAGTTTGGGAACTTTGACGCCTAAAAAGATTCTGTAATTGTTTAAACCACGTTGAAGGAAAATAGCGTTGTTCGAATATATATGTATGAATATTGCAAGAAAAACTCTAAGTGCTTTGGTGGCCGAATAAGAAAGGCGACGGCACGGAAAGCCGGAGATTCCAGTTTCGACTCATGGCCGAAGAATTTTTTTCGCAATCTAAATTTAATTTCAATTAGGGGAGTGTTTGAGATTTCTCATATACGAGATGCAAGTATAGCATTCTATATGAATTTTAAAATTGTTATTACAATTTGAAATTCACGTAAAAAAAATTTACACGTGAACACGTATATAAGTATATATATACACGTATAATTTCTGGACAATATCTCGCGAACGGCTCTCATGACCAAATACATATTTATTAGATTGTAAAATAAAATAATAAATTTAATACGTAATTTGCTTGTGAAATTGTCAAAAAATGAATAAAAGGGCCAATACGGAAATTAAAGGTGTTAATGTATAAAAAGCAGTATTTTTTTTTATTAAAAACCACAACAGACGTTTTGGTCCATGGGTTAGAATTTTATCAGTAAAACAAATTAAACAAAAACAGATTTAATATAAATAAGCGCAAAGCTTCTTCGTAAAGCAAACAACAGAATCCAAACATATAAAAAAAACTTACTCAAAATGGAAAACACGTGAGATCACAGCATTATTAAACACAGGTGTAACACACAACAACTTATATAAAGATGAATAAGAGAAAGAAACTGTGTACTGACGTGTAATTCTTACAATGTAAAGATATATAGAGTTATCCCCACTTATATCAATTCTTCAAAACTGTCATTTACATTGTGGCAACTTTATAAAGTAACCACTACAAGCGCCTACAGATAGGCAACCAGCGCGGCAGCCGTGAACAGGGCTTAAGCCCAGGCGCCGCAGCTCCCGCGGTAGCGGCCCAGAGCGGCGGGCGCAGTTCAACTCGCCACCGCTCTGCGGCGCACGAAGTGGACCTTCTCGCGGGAGAGAATTTTGCGTCGAGGCCTATATAAGAGGCCCGCCTAGCAACAGCGAGCACCGACTTCTCTCTCGGCACAGAACGGAGTACACTACGGAATAGCTAGTTGCAATCCGGAGTTCTCCACTCTGCAAGATAAAGAGAAGTATCTTAAAGGGCTCCAGCGTAAGGCCAGTGCCACCCCGTTCACCAGGGGTATATCCAGAGCACCAGGAAGCCGACGTCAGAGAGCGACACGTCCACTGGGAATTGCTGCCGTGGAAACTTCATCCACTGGACATTCCACACCGCAGACTCACCCGGCCGCCAAGGATTTTCCTGGCTCCAGGAGACATAAGGATCTGGAGGTTCACCTTGCCCCGGGAAGATTGGCTGCATCCTCCTCGATTGCTGTCTCCCCTGCGATCGATCACCAGGGAGAAGTCAACGCAGACCACATCTGTTAGCCGAACGACCAGGGGAACTCTCACCAACCAAACAGAGTTCACAACCCGGGCTTCACAGGCCAGCCCTGCCACCAGGGACCAAGGCTGCCAGTCTGACTCCGACTGGGAGGCACCAACCAAGAGAGACCAAGCGGTACAGGCGGGCCTATCAGAAGAGACTTCGACCGATAGGCGAAGCAGCGCCCCTCCAAGGAAAGCCGAGGAACCAACCACCAGGGGACTCTACAGGAGAGCCAGGTCGGAGCCCAGCAAGGAGTCGAGGCGGGTTTTCACCACTCGCACAAAGCCGCATCTCCAGTGGAGCGAGGGACCCAAGGCAGACCAGTAGGACACGAGGCGAAACGCACAAACGGCCCTTTTCAGGGCCCACATAATACTATCATTCATATGTACTGAACTCCAAGTGAGTTCACACCAACTGTATATAAACTGTAAATATAGAATAAACTACAGAATATTCAAAAAGGGATACAAATCATTTGACGCTACCGACACCCTCACGGATCCAGAAACAGACACGCCATCATATAATAGCCGCCACATACATTAACAAAACACAGAATCATGTTTACAACAAACCAGTCAAAAGCAGCGGTCTAAACTTTTGATTTGAACAATTCCAAAAAAGAGAAATAAGGTTTTATACTATCTGTATCCGACATTACATTAATGAGATTATCTTGCACTTCAATGTAAAG
>NW_018022192.1:23638-25392 GCF_002006095.1 Pseudomyrmex gracilis
ATGTGAGATGCAAATCCCGCATCCCGTATGAATTTACGAATTGAATTTTCAATTCAAAAAACTTACTTGTAAAAATTTACAAGTAATACTTGTTATAGATGTATACATATATGTATGCACGTTCAAGTTCCTGCTCAACATCCTGGGAATGGCTCGTATCGGCCTTATATTCTTGTATGTTTTATTTATCATTTATGAATACAATAGTTGTCGAACTAGTTTTTTTTACATGAGTGGAGGTGTCGAATGTAACGCGAGTTTTACAATAGGCGACGGGTCATCACTCGGAGGCCGGCTGGGACGTGTTGTGTGTGCGTGGATGTGTATGTGAGTATTTAGGGCCCCCAGTGGAAGTTACATGTGTAATGCTGTCATGGTTGTGTGGTGTGTGTGTGTGTGTGTGGGTATGTAGCCGATCCGTGGCTTGAATTTACTTCAGGAAAAATTTGAGATTAACGGGTAAGAAGATAGTATAGATGAAAGAAGGCTCCGGGAACATAAAAATGAGCATGGGAGTATAGCGGGATAACAAAAATTATTTCTGAAAAGGGGAGGTCGGGTATCATTCTATCGAGTTCTACGGGTGTTACGTGATTGAGGTCTATGGTTAATCTGCCAGGGGGTATTGGTGAGGATGACCGTGGATAGCAAAGGAGATGTGGCAGAAAATTAATGGGATGGTTGACAGGGGGAGGTGTGGGGTCGTCTGATGGAGAGAAGGAAGAGGAAGAAGTGAGGCGTTCAAGGATTGCCTCTACTTCTGAGTCGGAATCGGAAAGACGGGTAGGAGTCAAGTTTCGGAGAGGGGAAAGGTTTTCAAAGAGGACACGGGGATCATCTTCGAAGGGTACAGGAGAGTACGAAGGAAGCTCGTACCACGAATCGGCGTCGCTTTCGTGGTCTGAATTTTCTGCCTGTATGTGTGTGGTTTGTGTGTGAGTGTGTGTGTGTGTCGTAGTCTCAGTTTGAGTAGCTGCTTCTCTAACCGTAATGCGGGTCGGAGGGGGGCCGGATTGTGGAGGCCTGTTCGGCTCCGCTCGGAGTAGCGCGAGGGCGGCTCGTCGCAGGGCCCGGTTACGCAGAATGCGGCGAGCTCTTATCGCAGCGCGGGAAATTCCTTGGTTGTTCACTTGAATAAATGATTCTAATAAGGAAAATGCCCAGTTTTTCCAAGAGCAAACCTACAGTCGATCTCTGAATGTAAATTCGACAGTGAGGTTTCTCTCTATTATTTTATTATTCCGTTCCTTTTTTGAGAAGAGGGGAGTTGTTGAACCGGTATACTTAATCCACTTACTATTTATCAGCGGTGTCGTCGGTGTGGAGACCTGTGCTGTCAGTTGAGTTCGATCGTGGTTCCTTGGTCGCAGCAACCGGGCGTCTAGGCTGGGTGGTTTTCTGAGTTGGTGGTTGGCTCGCACTTGGCACCCGCACACACTTTGTCACAACCGCGGTGGAACTTGGTAGCGATTTTTGATTGTTTTCGGCGCACTCCGGATTCTTTCTGCCTCTGTTCGCGGGAGTGTCGCTTTATATGCGCTTTTTGGTAGCCTCGGGGCTTCCAATCAGAGCGCTTGATCGGTTTGCTCGCTTCCACCAAAAACGGTGATGATTTCTAATTTGTTAAAAGACTATTAAAGTAGACACCATCTGTGCGACAGCGTCTCCTGCGCTTTGCAGCTGGTGTTTAAACTATTGAGATAATTTTTGTCTGGCAGAATTGTTTATTAGTGGGTCTCGAGCGGTCCTACCCG
>NW_018022192.1:26352-34932 GCF_002006095.1 Pseudomyrmex gracilis
AATTGTGTGAAGCGCGCCGGGCTGTCCTACGCGCGTAAGACAGCCCGATGCACGCTTATTCGCGGATCTTTGTGAATTAAAATCTCGGTAACTATTGCGAATCTAGCAAAATGGTATAGGACTTTTCACTTCAGTTTTATTCTTTCTACCTGTCTACGAGAGATGTTAAACCAATTCTGGGACACCCTGTATACAATTGTGTAAAATTGAATACTTTACCTTCATCATTTTTATTTTCTAATACAACATCTTTGATGACAATTGATTCCCGTCGAAGCATTTGAAATCGTACTGCGATTCATTTAAAATCCATCCGCATTCTTCTGAATCTATACAATTTAGTACTTTCACGTATGCATTCCTCCAAGATATTTGTGATGTAATGAGCCCTTAGAAATTGCTGATATAATTCTGATTTACATGGTGGTAAATTTGATGCATTGAAATTTAAAAAATTTTTCTTTTCAAAAGGCTCATTGATATTTTTTACTTTGTAATTTCTTAAGAATAATTCAAAGCGAACATACCCGAGTTGAAATTTTGCTACTTTCAAACTTTTGAAGATACTTTAAACTTATTTAGCTGACCAATATTCTTATTTAAACCTACTTTGACGATTATATTTATTTACTTCTCTTTTGAACCTTTAATTCTATAAATTGTACTTCTCCTATTTTGAAACTCCAAATGCTCTCGATATTATAATGATTAGAGTAGGTTTTCTTTACGTAGGAGATAGAGTAGTACGGTAGGTTCACATAAAACCTCTATTGAAGCTTTATTTCCTATATATATGTTTTAATTAAAAAATTATGATAATAAAAAACTTTTTATTATCATAATTTATAATGTAGTTTATTGTAATAAAAGATAAAATTTATAAAAACAAAAAGTAATTATTTATTTTATTGTCACAGATATATACTTTAATACAATGTTCTCAAGGAATAGAATAAACATGTACGTACTCTCTCTCTGTTTTTCGTAGTGATTCTATCAAAACTACAATATATTTCTTTTATTTTTCTATAGATTCCGTGGTAATAATGAATCCTTCAAGCGACGAAGCAAAATGTAACAATGCAAACATATGTAATATTTTTGAGGCAGACTCTTCTCCGTACGCAGTAGCCAATTTGTAATCATATATACTAACAAAAAAAATTTGATTTGTTGAAAAATGTGATTTGTAAATCTTTTTGACTTTTGCGTTTTTTATTATTTTTGTCATAGTCGCGGTTGCTAAAACTAATAATCAATAAAGAAAAAGACACAAAATCATATACAATATATAATAATTTTATTTAATTACACAATACATTACATTCAAACACAACATAGAGAAATAACAAATTACAAATCACATTTTTCAATAAATCAAAATTTTTTTGTTAGTATATATGATTACAAATTGGCTACTGCGTACGGAGAAGAGTCTGCCTCAAAAATATTACATATGTTTGCATTGTTACATTTTGCTTCGTCGCTTGAAGGATTCATTATTACCACGGAATCTATAGAAAAATAAAAGAAAATTTTGAAACAATTAACAGTTTAATATTGATAACAAAATTCGAAAAGTTACTTTATAAAGTTACTTTATGGTAACTAAACTATGGTAACTATCTCGTTACCATATATTGTTACGTCCTGGCCCCTGGAAACGGTCGGGCATGAGCGGAGCGTAACACTAGTCGAATTTTTTCTTTATCTCTCGACACACACACTTGGAGAAACGGTCGTGTGTGCGTGCGAGAGTCGAGCGATCTTTCGGGTCCGGCGGACGGGTCAACGGTCGTGTGCCGCTCTTACTCCGTCGCTCTTTGGACTTCGCTCGTGTGTCTCTTTTTAAGGCCTGAGACGCAAATCTCAATTGCCTGGACGAGACTGTGCGATCTGTTTAAAAGGTGCGGGATGGTGGGCAGGAGGTCGATTAGTAAATGTTTAGACAATATTTATGCTCGAATGTATATATTTGTTCGTCATAATTTTATGTGTAGGGTTGACATATGTGTGTGTAGGATTTTATTTACAATGGTATGGTTTATGATGATGATGATTTATACATTTTTATTTGTTAGTATTGCGAATTCAGTCCAGTTCGACTTCTATAATTTCCATTATCTTACAAGAAGTAGAGGGGAAAAGTTTATAAAAATCTTTCACAGGAACTAACCTGTGTTCTGAAAGGAGGGGAAATTTAACTGTGAGGAGGGCATCTGGAGGATAGGTTGAGATTATTCGGTGGAGTTCGGGGGGATCGAGATTTTCGGGATCGACTATGTATGCGGTGGAGGTAGGGGTGGTGATTTTATAAGCAGAGGCGAGTGCTAAAAAATGGAGAGGACGGGGGAAGGTGCGCGGACGAGAGGANTCAGCGGGGCACTCGCCTAAATATTCTGGTTCGGGCGAGGATGGTGGCGAAGGGCGGAATAGAGAAGAGCGCGGGGGAGGCGACTGAGTTCGCAATTCTGGTGGTGTGTCGGTGTAGTTATTATGATTGTTATTGGTGCTCTCGCTACTTCCTAGCGGGGTGTCTCGTACGGTGAGGGGAGTCTCGGCTGATGTTTGTTCTCGTGCCTCAGCCTGTTTCCGGGCCCATTTTGCGGCTCTTCGTCGATAGCTTTTGAGAGCGTTTCTCGACATCCACCGTTTTTCGGGAATGGGCGAGTCCACTTAAAATTCGCGATTGTAAGTTTCTAGTGGCACGGATTTTAGAGATCGGTTGCTGTCGAAGTTTATTCGCTGTTTCTTTTCCGCGATTTTATGTTCGCGGGCGCGAGAGCGCGCGCTGAGAGTTGCTTGACGATTCTTGCGAATCGTTTGCAACCCTTATCAGCGTTAGCTCGTTTAAGAAGCGAGAGCGCGCGCTGAGAGTTGCTTGACGATTCTTGCGAATCGTTTGCAACCCGTATCAGCGTTAGCTCGTTTAAGAAGCGAGAGCGCGCGCTGAGAGTTGCTTGACGATTCTTGCAAATCGTTTGCAACCCTTATCAGCGTTAGCTCGTTTAAGAACGAGCTAACGCTGATAACAGGGGATTACAAGGGGAGCAACCGTTCTCGTAACTATCTTAAAATTTTGACAACTAGCAAAGAATCTTTCTGATCGCGGCGTGAGGCACAAGTATTTGCGACTTAATATTAGCACTTACTACTTATCGTCAGTTGTACTGGGCGGCAGCAACGTGGTAGCAACAGAGAGGCGGCGGCAGCGGTCTCGAGCGAGCTCCAACAGGATCCACACAACACAACACAATTGTTCTTTCGATCACTGGTTTTGCCAACACTTTACTTGCTCGCGTACTGATCGGGACCGCGCTTTGGAAGATTTCGGTTTTTACTGACTCGAAGAGTCCTGCGGGGGCTCTTTTTATACCCGCGGCTCGGGAAACTCGGGATCACCCGATTTCTCGTTATCCGTCGGATTTCCCTTGATTTCATATTCCCGGGATGTATGTTTCCGTTTAAGATTAAAAAAAACGAAAATTTATCGAGAAAGAAAAACAGAAATTTTCCAAACTCTGTGTTTCTTGATTTTATCGAGGATTGATATCCGGTCTCGCGCCAATATCGCACGGCAGCGTTCCCGTGATATCATATCTCGTTGTTGTCACGTCGCGAGGAGGAAGTGGAGTCCACGGGACGTAACACCATAATTAGTTAATTTTTTACTTTTTACTCAATGCTGATTAACAGTATAAAATAATTGAAATTAAAATTACCTTTAATATTCTCGTTATACGTAGTCAATTCTAAATTTCGAGTTTTCTTTTTTTGCGATTGATCTTTTTTTTATGGTGGTTTCTTTTTTCTTTAACTTTTATTTCTTCTTTTAATTTTGTTTTTCTATATTTTTTTTTATTTGAAGCAATTTTATTGATAAAATTAATTAAGTCTTTTTTTGGAACATCAAAACCTTGAATATTTATTTACTCTAAAAATATGAAACATATTTTTTTATATCTTATATACATTATTTATATCTTATATACATTATTTTATATCTTATATACATTATTTTTTATATTGCAATGTATATTGCAAAAATATTTTTTATGTGTTACGTTCTGAGCTTATGGTTACGGTCGGGCATTAGTGGTAGTACGCAACAGACGCATTCAAGCGAACGTGAAGTCTATCCCGGCACACTGACACAAAGAAGGAAATCAGGAATGCGCGGGTCGAGCGAGACAGTTCGGCAACGCAGACAGGGCAACGGGGTTACCCGATTTTTTCTGTCTAACGTATTCTTACTCGTCGGTTCCTTTTTAGGTCTAAGACGCAAGTCTCAATTACCAAGGACGGAACCACGCGATTTAACGAGGAATGAACGGGTTGTTAATTGAGTGTGGTTTACTAGTAGTTTGTAAGTTAGACGAGGTCCATAAAAGTTAAATTAATTAAAGCCGGATTTTGTTATAAAAATATTAACATAATCGTTTATTCAAATAGATTGTTAAAACAATAATAATAACTGAAGGAAAACATAAGTAGACTCCGCATGAATTTGCTTTAAATTGGCACGTACAGTTCAGGTGCGACGGTTCGTGTTTTATATCGATTAATATTAAAGAGATCTCCGCGTATTGTTACAAGTGGCGGAATGGTTTGTTGTAGTGACATCAAGATTATTGAGCTGAATTGAAGTTAATAGAGAATCTTAAGTCCGGAGTGTTTTAACGAGAAATCATTTCTTGTCAAAATACACTGACACTAGTTATTTACGGGTCGTCGGTCGGATCCGTCTCCGCAAGAGATCGTAAAATGAGAGGGTCTATTGTTCTGAAGATTCTATTTAACATAGGCGCTGTTCATTTGACTATGAGTAGCAAATCGAGATAATCAATTAAGAGTAAATCACACTATCATTGAATTATAGATTGGATAAATGTTCACAATTGTTATTACAGTACTCGGAATCATTACATTACGTTGTGTATCGAGAATTAGAATTGGTTGTAAGAATTGATGATCTTGACTGCTGCTCATATCGAAATGCAAAAGGTGTATGAGTCTGTATTAGTGAGACTTACAATGTACTCGGTGATATACTTTGGTGATAGCAATGCTGGAAATTGGCAAAGTTGATCGGTGATTGGTCGTAGTTGTTTCGCTTGGATTCGCGCTGCTCGGAGATGATCGCAAGGGAAGTCGGCGGCACCCTCAGCAGGTTCGACGAATGATAAGTTTGCGAAATTTCTTTGATGCGAACTGACTGACTGATTGATTGTTAATCACTGACTCTATCGCAAGAAGGTATACTTTGAAGATCGAACTGTGTTGGAAAGCTGCGTACTGATTAATTAATGCCTGCTCGATCGAGCATCCAGGGCTTTTATACCTGCGGGTTGATCTCCCCTTCTTCATCGTTTTTTCTCGAAATTTCGACCTCTCGTTCGTTGATCGCCGGGGCAAAGAACTTTTCCCCTTTTGTTTGATTCTCCGGATCGATAGGATCATCGTGCGTTTAGATCTCGCTTATCGGTATGTGGCCTATCTTGTTTATGTCTGCTAGTCGCAACTCTAGCCCCTTGATTTTCGATTTTCTTTCCAGAGTCGCGAGAGCCGCTGCGTCATGCCCAAAATTTCCGAGCGCGTAGCTTGCGTACAGAGAGTCTTTGTTCATCGCATTCCTTTCTGAGAGGCGAGAACCTTTGCTCATCGATACCGGTTAGATTTTGTTTATAATATGACGTCCGGCTAGGTTTGTTTATAACATAGCACCCGGTTCGGACTTGTCTATCTTATCTCGGCTGGCTCTCCTTTCTCTTTCCAGGAATTCGTTACAAGGATTATTATTTCCTAGAATTATCGTTAGACTTAATAATTATATTCCGTTGCAAAATGAAAGAGCCCGTGGAGTCCAGGACGTAACAGTTGCAATTTTTTAATATTTACAAGTTTGTGTGTGAGTGTAGACATGAATGTAGTACAAACACACACATACAAAAGCGCGCGCGCATATACGTATATATATATATATATATATATATATATACAGGGTGGACTATTTTAATCTATAATGTAAAATATCTCGGAATGTTGGTGAGATACAACAAAATGTTTTAGACAAAAGTTGTAGGGGGCAAAGGGGGTCAACTTTTGGTATCAATGGCCATGACCTTGAACCTCATTTTCAAGGTCATTTCAAGGTCATTGATTTTTTTAAATGGGAACACTTACTTTTGACCCTGGATTTGAAAAGGGCGGGAAATTTCACTCTTCAAATGTCCATTTTCGAGTAATTCAAGGTNACAGCAAGGTCAAATAAAGGTCAAATTTTCCAAAAATGTTGAAAAACGGATATTTAGAAGTTAAAAACAGGAGGTATGCAAGGAAACATGTTTTTTTTTATCCCAGATTTGAAAAGAGCGAGAAACTTTACACTGAAAAGAAATATTTTTGAATCTTTCAAGGTCACGGCCAGGTCAGATAAAGGCCATATTTGCTAAAAATGTTGAAAAATAGGTGTTTAGAGTTTAAAAACAGCCAAATATTTCCGACAAAAGTTGCATGGGATGGAGAGGATTATGTCCTGGTACCAATTATTACTTTGACTTTCGACTCGATTCTGAAGGTTGTGTTAAGGTCAGAGTTATTTTGTAAGCAAAACCTTTGATGATTCACCCAATGCCTACAAGAAACCACCTCTACCAAATCGCAAGTAGTCTTACCCACTAGACCCTGGGAACAGCGAGTTTAGTCGCTTATTTTTCTTAAGATTATTTGATTCTACACCACAAGCGAGCTAACCTACGTATCCCTTAACTCACCCATTACCTAGAAACCATATTTACCAGCAGGTTTAGTCGCTTATTTTTCTTCAAACAATTAAATCCCACATGTTAAGTGCGCTAACTTCCTATTTTTTGCGCTACCCAGAAACAACGACGTGGACGTAATAAGACTATGTTCCCTTCGGGGTGCTAGATTAGCGTGAGTCCTCTTGCCTCTCACGATTCTGGGTGCTAGATTAGCGTGAGTCCTCTTGCCTCTCACGATTCTGGGTGCTAGATTAGCGTGAGTCCCCTTGTCTCTCACAATTCGGGGTGCTTAATTAGAGTGAGTCCCCTTGCTTCTCACTTTTGACTGTTACCTTAACTATTAAGTAAGTACTCAAACTGAGCACCATTTGCTTCAATGCACAATTGATATCTTCGCAAAAAATGTGCTACAGTGGAAAGTAGGACATTTCTTGGAATTGATGCACAAATTCTTCTTATGCGCTCCATCATATCTTGTCTTGTTGTTGGCTGCTGTTCAAAAGAAACGTTTTTCAGAAATCCCTAAAGATAAAACTCAGGTGAAGTTAGGTCAGGTGAGTTAGAAGGCCATGCAATGGGACCTCCGCGTCCAATCCATCGGTTTGGGTATTGTTCGTTTAAAAATGTTCTTACAATCCGTGCAAAATGCGGTGTTGTACCATCTAATTGTATCCAGATTCTTCGCCTTGTTTCCAAATCAACATCTTCAAGTAAGCCAGTTAAACGGTCTCTCAATAATTCTAAAAAATTATGTTGATTTACATTGCCGTAAAAAAAGTAAGGGCCAATAAGATAACCATTTACGATCCCGCACCAAACGTTTAGACTCCAACGATGTTGGTTATCAACGCCTCTATGCCAGTGTGGATTCACATCTGACCAGTAATGGCTATTATGTCTGTTTAGTTCTCCAGTATTTTTAAATGTTGCTTCATCTGAAAACATAACAAAAGTAAATAACTCTGGATTCTGTACGGCCCAGTGACAAAATTGAAGACGTTCCGCGAATTGCCGAAGCGTTAATTCTTGAGTTAGTGAAATGTGGTAAGCATGATACCTCTGGGCATGGAGAATTCTAAGAACTGTTGATTTTGGTATTCCATGTTCTCTTACAATTTGCCGAGAACTATAATGAGGATTAAGGTGGAATAATGCAAGGACCGTAACAACGTGATTGTCATTTTCTCCATATTTGTGATGACGACGTTCTCGACGGAGTTGTCCATCTCGAGCCCTACGAGTAAGATCTCGGATAGTAACATTATTCGGGTACCGTCTGTTTGGATAATGTTCAGCATAAAATGCGGCTGCATCAACATAAACTCCTCGACACTCTCCTAAAATCAAAATCATATCTACAATTTCATTTGGAGGGTAATCAGCCATTTTAGAAATTTATTTCTTTGTTTTTTTTTTCAAGAAAAAAATTTTGGTTGTTTTCGAAAAATGTTCATTTTATAACCTAAAAACGATTTTGACATATCAGTCTTTTCCATTTTTGAAGGTTATTATAACCCCTATTTTTTCGAATCGTGAGAGGCAAGAGGACTCACGCTAATCTAGCACCCCGAAGGGAACATAGTCTTATTACGTCCACGTCGTTGTTTCTGGGTAGCGCAAAAAATAGGAAGTTAGCGCACTTAACATGTGGGATTTAATTGTTTGAAGAAAAATAAGCGACTAAACCTGCTGGTAAATATGGTTTCTAGGTAATGGGTGAGTTAAGGGATACGTAGGTTAGCTCGCTTGTGGTGTAGAATCAAATAATCTTAAGAAAAATAAGCGACTAAACTCGCTGTTCCCAGGGTCTAGTGGG
>NW_018022193.1:0-1338 GCF_002006095.1 Pseudomyrmex gracilis
ACTGATATGCTATTTCTCACACTAATAAACACTGTAACTGTAGCTGGAAAGCATCCCGTGTCAGTAGATTGATTTTATGTAATAATTATATATATGTGATTTGTTTTTCAACAGAAGAAGAAGAATCGATGCAGCAAATGGTGCTTGATGTTAAATTAATGCACCAGCAGTTGTAACAACAAATGTTGCAACTGCAACAGCAGCAGCATCAGCTACAGCAGCAGCAGCAGCCCCAACAACAGCAGCAGCAGCAGGGTAACAATTTGACTAGTAAGTTATTTTTATTGAATATAACGCAACTATTAGTAACTCAATATAATAATTGGAAATCTTTTCTTATTAATAATCCTCATTTTAGGAAGACACAGAAGAGGAGCGGGCCGCGCCAGAGCCCGCTGGTACTAGCGGGGTGGCCGAGGCGGTGCCACCATATTATTCCCGCGCGGAAGAGGAGGCCTGCGCGGAAGAGGAGGCCCGCGCGTAAGAGGAGGCAGAAGCGCTCCAATTATTCAATATTATATTAATTATTAATAAAATTAATATAATATTGAATAATTGGAGCCAACTATTTTATATTAAATTATTACTTTATATATATAAATATTATATTATTCGAAATAAATTTTATATAAAAATAACAATATTGTGATTTACTTCTCTCAATATAAAAAACACTAAACATTCTATATATCCGACATCCATATTTACAAACCTAACAGATGCGAAATAAAACGTGGTAGAATAGGGCTACAGGCAAAGGTCTACGTTAAAAAACCTAACGCGCTATTAGTGGCACCTCATGGGTAGTGCGGAAGACCACTACTTTCTTCATAATATTACCTACCATTATTGCATAAAACTTGTATTATATAATTGTTGCGAAAATGTTTTATATTCTAACATGAAAGATCTCTGTAGCAAAGTTTATTTAATATTTTAAGTTCATTTTCTAGGGAAAATGCATGACATTTCATGTATTTCAAAAAATTACATTGTTGTCAATTGATTCCACAAATTGCGATGTCACCAACATGGAAATCTCGATGTATGAAACGAGCGACAAACGTAGAACGTCGCACGTCCATGTGTCTACAGTAAACACATCGAAGCTTTTAGTTTTGCTGCCGACCGACGTTATGATCTAATATGAGAATACTTATATATTGGACAATTTGTAAAGAAAGAAAATGAAAGCTTATATTAAATATCATAGAACATTAAACTTCAATGTTTTTATTTTACTTATGTCTAAACAAAGTCAATCTTTACACACAATTTTTATTTAAAAGACGTACAATATTTATATATTAATATTTTTTTTTAGACATTTCCAGTCTT
>NW_018022193.1:3139-8267 GCF_002006095.1 Pseudomyrmex gracilis
GTGACGTCACGCACACGGACGGCGGTTCTCGCTGTATGCGTGCCCCCACCACCTCGGTGCTCTTGGTGCTGGCCGGCCCGATCTAGCAACACTGCTCGAGACTTCGGGCACTATCGGGTAGTAAAAAGAGACAGAGATATGACTTTCTGTCTCGCTCTCGCTCGTGCGAGTTGGCGTCGTTTACGACGTTTAACTCAAAGTTACGCGTAAGCGGCAAAAGATATGTCCAAAGTCTCCAGCTAATTTCCTAACTAAACATATATAAAAAAAGTAAACACAATTTAAAAAAGTTAGGAAGCGAGCTGAGGTCCTATTCGTATACGAAACTCTACTGTTAATGTCACATGTACTGTAGACTTTTGTATACGCAATTATATCAAGAATAGAGTCCCTGGTCATTTTTTATGCTGCTTACGCGTTACTTTAAGGCCCATTCTACAATAAGATATTAGTTTAGTCGTAAGCTGTAAGTCGTAAGAAATGAACCAATCACAATCGGTTATTCTTCTGTAATTTGTCTGTGATTGGTTCATTTCTTACGACATACAGCTTACGACTAAACTAATATCTTATTATAGAATGAGCCTAAGTTGAACGTCGTAACGTGAACGACGCCAACTTGCACTAGCAAAAGCGAGACAGAAAGTTATATTTCTGTTTTTTTCTACTGTCCGACAGCACCCGAACAGAGGTGCCAGATCGGAGACTCAGTAAGCATGCACAGCAAGTGGAGAGGATACGCACACAGGCGACAGCCGTGTCCGTGTGCGCTCGGCGCTTCGGCCAATGGTTGGCCAACCACACGGACACGGCTGTCGCCTGTGTGCGTATCCCCTCCACTTGCTGTTGCATGCTTACTGAGTCTCCAATCTGGCATCTCTGCACCCGAAGTCTCCAGCGCACATGCACACAGTATAAAGACTGTGTGCGCATCTCCTCCAATCCATGCTACCGCATGTTATCAAACCGCCGGAATCTGATATCACGGTGCTATCGCATGCTACCGAACTGCTGGAATCTGATATCACTGATCGGCGATGGCTCCAACCTTCGCTGCAATTTGGAAATTGAGCAAACGGGAGCAAAAGTGGATCGTGGTGCCGGTGAACCATATGAAAGATTTCAAACCTTCCAATCTCAATGATTTCAATAGAGATCAACCATTTAAATACAAGTCACCGGGCGTACCTTCCAGCACTTACGCTTTTATTCTAGCTCTAGGAGGTAAGTCGGTTTGTTTCTTATTACAAGATGTAATAAAAACAAGTGAAGTTATATAGAGTAAACTTATGGTTGTCACTGCTAATCGACGTTATGTTTTTTAATTTTAGAGAGTCNACACTGCTCGAGACTTCGGGCACTATCGGGTAGTAAAAAGAGACAGAGATATGACTTTCTGTCTCGCTCTCGCTCGTGCGAGTTGGCGTCGTTTACGACGTTTAACTCAAAGTTACGCGTAAGCGGCAAAAGATATGTCCAAAGTTTCTCGAGCGCACACGTACACAGTATGAAGTACCTGTGTGCGTATCTTCTTTGTGCTATCAAGGCTGCGTTCGGGGAGTGCGTTATCAGCGCTGTTGCATCATTCTATTTTTATTGCTCATTAGATGTAAAACAAAGATAGAATGTCGCAATAGTGCTGATAGCGTGCTCCCCGAACGCAGCCTATAAGCTCACTCAACTGTATCGCATTTAGACCAACACGCAAAAACGTGCATTATCAGAAAAGAGAGGTCAGGTCTATTTCATGCACAATATACAATTAGACCAAATCGATCGCCGACTCCGGTAATGCAATAAAAGGTAAATTTTATCTAAATTTTTGTGCAATTCATATTTTTTTAAATTGGAAATTTACGTTAAGCGTCGAATATTTAGTTACTGTATCGAATATTTAGTTACTGTGCGACGTTTCCTGCTAAAATATTATCACATCACACATCCTGGAGTGTCCTGAATCGTGCAGTACAGGAGGCAGTGGCGGTGTCTTAACCTTAGCTTACGTTGATATTCTTTGTTGTGTGCTGCGCAAATTCAGACCGACAGCATTTTTACTTCGAGTTCTGTTTGTTTGCCTGATGTCATATGATTTCGCAAGGAAATATGCTGCCTAGATATAAAAAATACCGCTACGATCTCTCAGCCCCCAAACCGGATCGTACTCAACGTCGAGAATGGAGTAGACTTACACGTTCGTGTCATAAGGTAAGTTCTTCGCTGAAAATCTCATACTTTTCTGTTCATTTTCTTCTTTCTTCTTTTTTTCGATGCCTTTTGTACGTGTCAATTGGTATCAAAGTAGCATGGTAAAAGCTCGTGGCCAAGTCGAGATTAGGTTTCCCTTGCTCTGGTTATGTATATTCGTATGTTGTGTCATCCTCTGTTTGTTTGTCAGAAGGAGCCCTGTTCTCCTGATTTTGCTAGTGATGGTGGTGATATCGACNATGACAACTGTTCCTCGTCCGAATGTGAAGAAACGATCTTAGCAACAGATCATGATGATCAGGTAAGCATTGTATAGCTTCTGCCATGTAGCACCCTGTGGCGTTTTTGTGCTCTCTTTATTAAGAATACGACATCTGTTTTTCAGGAAATGCCAAAGGAACAAAGACAAAACGATAGTATTGAAATAAAAGCCCCTTTATCTGCTAAGCAGCCACCTTCAAACGCCAGTGATCTTTAAATGGCAACAAATTCTAATCAGCTTGTCAGCATTGAAATGCAGGCCTCTCCAACCTCTGAATGTACATCTTCAGAAATGACTGACCTCATTGACCTTCAAATCAATCAGAATGATGAGGTAAAATATTTCTTGCCTTGAGACTTATTTTCCTTGCTTCTTTATGTCTACCTCCATGTCTATCCTCTGCTGTCTATCTTGGATTACAGAGCGAAGTTAATATGTCATCGGATGCTGACACCGCCATGGATGCCTTACAGAAAGAAATGTCAGTGATTAATCGTATTCATAGTGTTTTTCAAGATATGGCTGTAGAAGAAGAGAAGGCTCCTGAAGACCGTAGTGACCCTCTTTTTGCTGGCAGTNACGTAAAACATCCGTGAATTCATCATCACTGCCTAATGATGAAAGTGTTAGCAAATCGTCTCAGTCATCTTTTCATTCTTCTGCAGATGTTGGGTCTTCTAAAAATGTTAGAAATGTTCTTGATGAATCGCTACCAGAAGTTACTGTAAGTTTCAATATAATTTTNAAGTATCATCTAGTATAAAAACTCTCTTTTCTATTTCTAGTGTTGTTTGCAGGTCAGGCTTGGATATAACGTGTTTGCCAATAGAGATCATTGGGATCAGGCCAAAGCTGCCAATAGTAAGGAAGTTTGGGCGCATCATGTCCTCCTCGCTATTTTTGGCTCTGATGCCCCATTTATAAGGCAGAGGNAACCAAGACAGCAGAAAGACAAAGATGGGAACTTAATTCCCAAAGATCCCCGTCTCAAGAAAATGCCAAAGGAGCCTCAGTATGCAACTGTGCTTGAAAGTAAGTTCTGAGATGGCAGTACTCTTATTGTTATTTCTTTATATCAAAATGTATTTCTCACAAGCAGGATGTTTTTGTTCCANAGCACTTCAAGGCATGGCTTAAAGCTAATCTTCACATTGTTAACGAAGAGACAGTAAACATAAAAAAACGTGCTGAGAAAGTTGCCAAGAAAAAAGCTCAAGCTGCTGGCTCTGATGCACTTTCTGAAATAAACTCAGATGAAGAAGATGAAGAAGCTCACAAAAAATTCCTGGAAAATAATAGGACAAGCACCATAGCTACTTTGGTTTACTTGAACTTCTTGGAAATAAGGCCAAACAAATGTACGACGTCCTTGGTAATAGGCCACCTAAATCTAAGGAAGTAAAGAAGACAGTCAATCAAAAAGGACAAAAACAACAAAAATGTGAGAAAAGCAATTTAAAGCNTTTAACGTAAGTGTATTAATAATCTATGATTAATGAGAATTTCAGTGAATACACTCATAAGTGTTTAAATAAGACTGCCTCTGAAAATGCATTTATTTTTCTTAGGTCTCGAGCTANCTCTCCAGCCGATGTGCATGGTGGTGAAAGTAATGCAACGACCAACACTAAGAGCAATTCAGACCCTTCAATGTAAGTGTACTATTCTATGACAAATGAGAATTTCAGTGACTGCACCCTTGTACGTTTTCAAATAAGACTGTCTCTAATATCTGAAAATGCATTTGTTTTCNCTAGGTCTCGAGCTAACTTTCCAGCTGATGTGCATGGTGCTGAAAGTGATGCNATGACCATCAATTCAGATTCTTCAATGTAAGTGCACTATTTTATGGCAAATAAAAATTTTAGTGAATGCTTCCTTGTAAGTTTTTAATTTAGACTGTCTCTCTTTCTCTGNTATCTGAAAATTTGTCTATTTTTCCCTAGGTCTTTAGCTGACTTTTCTGCTGATATGCATGGTGAAGGTGATGCCATGACAAACATCAAGTAAGTGATGGATTTAACTGCTTACATTTTTGTTTATGTTGGCTGGTACTGAATCTTCTCTCTTTTAGTGAAGATGATCTGTCAGATGACACCACTTTGGATCAGCTCGATCTTTCTATTATCTATGATGATAACAATAAAGAAAATGACGATGGTCCTAACCGGCAGAATTTTGCCCACAGTACACCAGAGAATTCCATCCCATTGTGAGTAATTACAAAATAAAAATGACTTTATACCCAGATAACCAAGACTGAATGAGCATATTTTGCAAAGTCTACAATAACACATTATGCCAGAATGCATTCAAACACAATCTGTTATTGCAACTAGTGTAGACAAAAACGCTGAAAAAAAAAGAATATAAATGTTTCACGCCGCAATGCAAATTATTATTGCATCACATTACTGGTATATACTGCTTACATTTGGCTATCTGGGTATATATATATAACTTTGCAGACTTCCAAGCTAGACCTCACGCAATGGGGGCTATTCTTAATTATACGCTTTTTTATGCAGGTATGATGACGACACGGACACTGACATCAAAAATTCAAGCCCAATCTCCAAAAAATTAAAACTGTTTTAAAGATTCAACAAGAAAATGTGTAAAATGTATAAATTACAATAAAATGTGTAAAATGTGAAATTA
>NW_018022193.1:10907-18076 GCF_002006095.1 Pseudomyrmex gracilis
AAGGGAAGCCGACGAGTTAATCCGGACGGAGAAGACCGGACATGCCGGAGAGCAACCGACGACGGTGAGGTGCCCGTTTTAGTTCTGTTAGCCACAAATCCGCGTTGCACAGGCCTTGTGTCGAGGCTGGTCGCTTGCTTTTCGCGTTTGGTTTGCGACGGCAAGGACGTATTCTTAGCCGTATTCACGATTGTTTTTCGACAGCGGCCAGAATCGGGTTTCACGGGGCTTCGTGGCTGTAGTTGTAGATTCGTAGGTTAAGTGCATGTTTCATTGTAATTTCGCGAACCTAAGTCAAGCCCTGGAGTGGCGATCCGGCGCCAAGTAGCCTCTTTGCGTTATTTGTGTGCGTCCGTTTCTATTATCTTTTGTACTATTTGTCTAGCAAGCCTATTCGTGTGCGTGTGCCGTGATAGTTGAAACGTATCGCTCGCGTACCGTCGGATCTCGTCTACCGACGGCAATCAGCCGCCGCGGTAAGAAATCGTCAAGACGAAATCGGATTTTTCTCGTGCGATCGGCTAGAGTGAGGTGTGTGCGAGTCGGAAGCGGTGTGTGGACCGGTAATGAATATTGTGCCGAATTAACGTGCGGATTAACGACAGTTTCGGATGGTGAATTTTTAGGACAATTATCGCCGAACTATTAGCGAGCGTACGGTGAAGGCGTGTCGCCTTTCGAGCGTATAAGTTGTCCGGGATTATTCGCGGTCGAGTAACGTATCGTGTGGCCGATTTTCCTGGCGCCAAGACAAAGAGCGTTGCCAATTATTTTGTGATACACAAACGGGAAAAGCCACTCCGACGTCGCACCTCCTTCGCACTGTATCGCGAGTATTTTCTTTTGAGTGCATGCGGGTAGATTGAGAAATCGGCTCGATTTAATCTTTTGGGCCTAGCGACACAAAACCGGCGAAAGCTGCGTGGCAGAGTGAGCCAGTCGACCAAATTGCGATCCTCAACGTAACAAGTAAGTCCGGGTTGATCCACGGCTTGTAAAAAGGCGACTGCACGCTATTTTATTGCGGCTTAGTGGTTGCCCTGCACATCTGCTTGCACTCTCTAGCTGTTTAGCCTGCCTCTAGCTTTGCGCCCCGCGATTGCTATATTTTAGTGCCTGCGCTTGTTATCTTTCGGCTGGAATCCTCGAGTACCGTATCGCGTCCAGTACTTTTGCGGTGTCGTTTCAATTCATTAATTTGTCTCGTTAACTCGCGTGACACGGTTTGTTAATTATTGTAAGTCGTCGTGGACTCCGTGTCTTCTTTTTGTTTGTATTATTTTCGGATGCTACCGCCGTAGCTTATTCATCTCTCTATTTCATATTTCTTATATATTTTTTTCTTTACTATCACTCCTGTTATCTTTGCTTTTATATCATTTTGTAACCAATCTTTCGTTTCTACTATTTCTTATATTATTTCTTTTATATTATTTTTGCCCTTCTACACGCGTAATAAACTGTCAATTAACCATTAATTCGTGCTGATTAATCACAATTCTCTTTCCTTTATTTGCGCTTCCTATCGCGAGGTCAAGGGACAGCCTGTATTCCGAACTTTTGCTAAACCTCGCCCCTCTCCGTTCCCAAAAGAGCTAGTCGGCCCGTCGTGCCGAGTGACGCTGATTTTTGACGCGACTCCGCGTCTGGCGCCCAAAACGACACCCAAGTATTCGTCGACTCGACCAGGCGATGCTCGTTTCGGGCCATCTTTTCTGTCCTGCCAGTGATTAGACGTTGTCCTTTCGCGGACGCTCACCTAAGTCCCGGGAAGTAATCTCCGTTTGCGGGGGAGCGGCGCGAGAATTACGTTACCACCGCGAAAAACGTCACAAAACATACAAAAATAATAATAATAAAATTAATAAAATTTTAATAATAATAATAAAATTAATAAGATTTCTCTATACTTACTTTTTTTTATTATATCATACGCGCACATTTTTTATTTTCTCACTTTTCTCACAAACACAAACAGCGAAGTCGGTAGCCTGCGCCCTGTACTAGTGCGCACTGCCTACATAACATCATCACTTTTATTAATAATTAAATAAGTTCTCTAAAATAATAATGGATTTAATATAAACATCCATTTATACGTCTATCTGTCATTTATCATAGAGATAAATATCGCACACGGAGCTACATAAATATTTTTTATGTAATAATAAACGCTCAGTTAGGTAAATATAATGAAAAGTACGGCAAATATATTTTTTAATAATTTATTAAGTCTTGAAAAATATATCTGTTAAATATCTATAATATACGTCTAATGGATGTCCATAATAGATTTTTTACGGATATCTATAGTAGACGTAGCATAGATATGCATTAGACGTCCATCCATCATCTATCATGGAGATGGAGCTGTATGGATCTCTAATAGACGTCATGTTCTGTGTGGGTATGTATCAACTAAATTTTTAAACTTTTTTTGGTGACTTCAGCACTTACTTTTCCATTCAGGGCTTGGGCAACTTTATTCCACAGTGACTTTGTCGTATTTGGAGATCGCTCTTTTAACGGCGTTGTATAATCTCACAAAGGTCTTCGCTCTCGTACTTCCAAAACTAATTGTTCTTCTTCATCAAACGTGAGCACAGATTGTGTTCTTCGAAATGTGGACTTCTCGTTTTTTGCTGGCTGTCTATATTTATTGTAGCTCTTAAATCTGTAATAACAAAATAAATATAAAATAACGGTACTTTAAGTTTATTTTTTTCACAAAGAATAATAAAATTCCTTACTTTTATTGTAATTTGGCTCTACAATAATTGCCTTATCATCATTATCTAGTGCACTGCGACGAACAATCTGATCATCCTCTAAACATATAAAATTGACATCTTTATTTTAAAAGTAAACCATAATAAATTTAATTATTTTTATAATATTGACAACAATATTAAAACTTTTGTTGAAAATATCAAACTAAAAATTAGAGAGCTGATACGAGCCGATGCTAGATGTATGCGCATTTATATGTATGTACTATGACGTTTTTCTGAGTTCTTACAAGTTTCTCGCGTCGCCCCGTCCGAAACGGAAGTACGAAATCGGAACACGGACAAAAGTCCGCGAGATCGGGAACGTCTGTATCGACAGGAAAGAAAAGGGTTGCAAAACGAGCACACCACTGCGCCGAGCCGACGAATCCTTTGTAAAAATTCTGTGCGCCAGACGCGTGACCGCGTCAAAATCTGCGTCGCTCGACACAACGGGCCGACTAGCTCTTTTTGAACGGAGAGAGGTTGGGTTTGTACGATAGATAACCAAGGCTGTCTTGAACGAATCTCGAATTATATCCGGAATTAACTTTGGATCAGAACATTAATTAACAATTTATTATAATACCGCGGAGTAAGAAACACGTTTACAAAAAAAAAAAGAATACAAAAATAGAGTTAGCAATTTTCACATGCGGTGTTCACACGCAAGTAAATAACAAATAAAGAAAGAAAAAAGAAATAAAAAAGAATTTAATACTACAAATAACGGTATTCGCTTCGCAGAAACGCAATTAATCGCGGAACCGATTCGATATAGAAATCGTAATGCCGGAAACTCTAGCGTCGTTCCTCTAGCTTAACTTTAACTAGATACTCTCGGGTGGCAGAATAGACCAAGTACCAAGCGTGTTATGCAAGCATTCAGGAGGATAAAATCAGCCAGAAAGATTACTCTAACAAAATCGTGCGCTTACAACTAGGCGTGCAAAAGCAGGTCGCAAGGCGTAATATCTACGCCGTCGGACTTACTTGATTTCGCCGGGGCTGGTCGGGCTGACGCCGCGTGCATGCACGGCGCAAAGCTCTCGTCGAATTCCCGTCACTGGTCTCGATGTAATTCAGCAGCCAGTTATAATGCAGCAAGCACGTGCTAATCAGCACACCGAAGTAAAGCGCTCGCGAAATCGGAAGAGCTAGTTCAATTTAGCACCGAAAATAACTGCAAAATTCGCCTGTTTACAACGGCGGGTCCACTGTGGAATTCGCCACACGGAACGAGAGCTAGGCACTCTCCGATCCGATAGATTCAGAGTCGGTACGATATTCCCCTTCAGTTCGGTACGACAGCGGTATTCTTCTACTTTTCGGTACGATAATCGGCTCGCCGTTCAAGGCGGCCGGGATCGAGACGGTACAATAAATCCCAGGCAAATTCCCAGGGCCAAGCATACGCTAGCGAACGCGACGGCGTATTCAAGGTACGCTCGCGACTAGCTGAACGATGCCCGCCGCAAAAAGTTTGCTTGAAGATAACCCACACGCACATAAGACGGGCGCGAATATTCTTTCTTGTTGCTCTTCCGAATCGCACATCCTTTACTCGAGGCCGATTACTCGGAAAATCCACATCGACATGCTTCATACAAGATGATAGCGGTACGATAAAGTAGCGTGCAATGTCGCAATTAGCGACTTACTTAAATAAACGAACAATAGATCCGCTAGATTGCCAGGTAACGGTACGATAGGTCGGTACGATGGCGTTAGGTTAGGTTAGGTTGATGGTGTCCCGCGTGGGACCGGGCACGGGCCGCCATGTCAACGGCGGTGGGCGGGGACTTTTCCCTTCCGGCGGTTATCCGCCGGATGTTGGAGAGCCCTGACGCGTGGCGGACAGTGGTGCACTTTTGCACCACGGTCATGTCCGCCAAGGAGGACGACGAGCGTGCTCGGCAGGGGCAGCCCCAAAGGAGGCCAAGAGGGGGGGGCGACTAAGCCCTCTCCCGTGTAGTTGCCGGGAGATGGTAACACCACTGTCCTTGCCCCCCCCCCCCCGCTCACCCGGAGCGGAGAGCAGGTCTCCGCGAATGGTGTGGGAGGGGGGGGCGGGGACGGGACTGCAGGCGGAGGAAGCAGGGGCTCCCTCCGCCATTGCACGCAGTCCAAGGAGTGAAGAGCCAGGGTGGCGTGGTCCCAACCTGGCTCAAGGAATTGGTAAGGAGAGCGATTTGAGTCAAGTCGCCCGAGCACTGGGGGGGGCTCCGCGAAGCATAGCCGCAAGGCTTTCCAGGGCCCCCCCCCAAAAGTGCAGGACGGACTACCGGGGGGTTTTAGTCGATATACCTCCCTAATTGGGAGGGAGTCCGACATAACCTTGGCCTCTCCCCCGGGAGGTCAGGGTATGCTTAAAGCATTTCCCCTCGAAAAAAAAAAAAGGTTAGGCTGATGGTACGATAATCAGCTTCATATCCAGTACGATATTCGGTACGATAATCGGGTCATCATCTTACTCCTCGCTTGAAACCATACAACTTTGCTATTGGACATTTTCTCTAAAATGCATTCTAACTGAAGATATTAGGGGGGTCCGATACTTTTCGATGACCCTGTATATATATATATATATATTGTGACGTTTTTCGGTGTTTTTACTGATTTCTCGCGTTTTCCCGCCCGAAACGGAAGTGCGAAATCGGGACACGGACGGAAGTCCGCGAGATCGGGAACGTTTGTATCGGCAGGAAAGAAAAAGATGGTCACACGAGCACACCACTGAGCCGAGCCGACGGATTCTTTGGTGGAATTTTGGGCGCCAGACGCGTTACCGTGTCAAAATTTGCGTCGCTCGACACAACGGGCCGACTAGCTCTATGAGAACGGAGAGGGGTTGGGTCTATTGTCTTTAAGTAACAGGCTGTCCCTCTTAGGATGGAAAGAAAGGGCGCAAAAAAGGTAGAGAGGCGTAAGCAGGCGCTAGTGTGTTTCGGTTAACAAATCTATTAATGTGAGATTACAGAATGGTAAATAAAGAAAAAAAATATGAAATCCACGAAGTGTAAATAAAGAAAAAAAAGATAATATAAAAGAATAGTAAATAAAGAAAAGGAAATATAAAAAATAGAGGAGAGCTTAAACACGCGCGCGCGTACGGAAAAGCATTAGCAGAAGATATTACACAGCCATTAATATGAACAGAAAGCAAACACGCAAAATAGCAGAATACGCCGCCACGTCGCGCGACCGAGGCGAGATATTAAACAGAGTCGGTTAATGAATCGACAGCGGTAGAACCGCGTTCCTTTGCCCGAATCGCTAGGGATGGCTCTTTATAATGCTGGCGATGAAATAGCGCAAATGCACGGCCCACCCACGGCGACAAAGCTTTTGTTGGTTTATTTTCGCAGGAAGCAACTTAAACAGGGAGCAAGCGGGGTCGAGGAGACGCGCAGCGCTCTCCGTTAACGTTCCGCCGGGCAACGCGATTTCATGCAAAATCGATTAATACGATAGCTCTAAGAGTCTTGCAAATGCAAAGTCGATACGACAGCACCGCGGATCTTGCGCCGTAAAACCGATACGACAGCCGTACGAATCTCGGTACCGCAAAATTGATACGATAGCACGCGATATAGCAGCGCAAAACGATACATGCAAAGCGACAATAACAAACGAAAAAACAAGAATAGAATTACCAACCAAAGTTACAACCAAAAATCTTACAAACTAAAAGTTGTTATTTGGCGCCTCCCTAGCGACTCCAGGGCTGGTCACAGTAGTTAACAAAATACTCGCGAAATCTAAACGCACTTAAGCCTACGAAGTAGTNCCACGAAGCCCCGTGAATCCGATTCTAGCCGCCGTCCAAAAAAAAACCAATATGGCAAAGGTTTTGTCCTTGCCCGACACAACGCGAAAATTCGGCGACTAGCCTCGACACAGAACTCGGCACGCAGATTCGTGGCTGCAAGAAACGAGGCACCTCACCGGATATTGTCGTCCTGGGACATAACGTCTTTCCTGGCAGTTATTCTCCAGACGGTACTTTCCGTGAATCCTTCCGTGCGTCCGACTTGTACAAAGGTTAGCGACCAAGAGAGCGAGGATCGCGATCGATTCGGGGTCGATGCGCCGGGGCGCGCTAGGATCGCGTGGGGTCGGCCTCGCCAGCCAATCAGAGCGCGGCGTGGTATCAAGCGCGGCGCTCGCGGTCGCGCGAGGTCATATATATAATACTCCTATATTGCTAGTACGGTGCAGACAATATAGTAGCCTCTCTCTCCAGCTGCTTTGTGCGCATGCGGTGAACATTTAAGCACGTTTGGGCATTTCTCTTTCTCACGTTCTTTCCAATGCTTTGTCTCGCTCGCACTCGCTTAGTAGACGCGCCTGCGCATAATGACGCTCGACTATCTATGCCCATATTTGGACTTCGTGCGT
>NW_018022193.1:19979-24231 GCF_002006095.1 Pseudomyrmex gracilis
AGCGGGGGATATATTGAGTGAATATATTATTTATGGCCTTACAAACAATGGAGCTAAACAAATTTTGTAAATCTTTTCATTGTAGCAATAAAACATATTTAGAAAAACATATATAATTTGTCCGGATTTTGGCGCCGCACCCTGTATATATATACCTTTTGTATTAAAACACTGAAGAAGATCCCATATTGGATTAAAACGTTTCATAAAACTTTTGCAAAAGTTTAACTTAACTTTTTTTTAGTAACTTTTTATATATATATATATATATATGGATCCTGCTGGTTTGCAATTAGAGCTTCCCCGAGACCGTCGCCGCCGCCGCTCTGTTGCTACTACCACCTCGCTGCCGCCTATTACGAGATCAAGTAGTAAGTGCTAGTATTAAGTCACAAATACGTTACTTGTGCCTCACGCCGCGATCAGAATTTAAAATCTATAAAATTCTTTGCTAGTTGTTACAATTTTAAGATAGTTACGAGAACGGTTGCTCCCCTTGTCTAGAACAAGCTAACGCTGATACGGGCTGCAGACGATTCACAAGAATTGTCAAGCGACTCTCAGCGCGCTCTTGCATCTCCGAACGAGCTAACGCTGATACGGGCTGCAGACGATTTGCAAGAATCGTCAAGCGACTTTCAGCGCGCTCTCGCATCTCCGAGCGAGCTAACGCTGATACGGGCTGCAGACGATTCGGAAGGATCGTCGAGCGACTCTCAGCGCGGGCTCTCGCGCACACGATAAAATCGCGGAAAGGAAACAATAAATAAAACTTAGGCAGCAACCGATCTCTAAGACTCGTGCCACTAAGAACTTAATATCGCGAATTTTAAGTAGACACGCCCATTCCCGAAAAACGGTGGACGTCGAGAAATACCCTGAAGTGTTATCGGCGAAGAGTCGCGAAACGAGCCCGGAAACAGGCTGAGGCACAACGACAAACACCTGCCGAGACCCCCCTCACCGTACCAGACACGCCGCTAGGAAGTAGCGAAAACAGCAATAGTAGTTCTAATAATAACACCAACACACTACTAAATTCGCGAACTCAGTCGCCTCCCCGCTCTCCCTCTCCAACGCATCCAGAACCGTCATATTCTCCCGTGAGCCCTCCTGAGGTCCATTCTGCACCTACTTTTCCCCCGCGCCTTTCTCCACTCCGTCCTTCGCCACCATCCTCGCCCGAGCTAGAATATTTAGGCGAGCGCCCCGCCGACCCCTCTCGTCCACGCACCTTCCCCCGTCCTCACCATCTTTTAGCACTCGCTTCCGCTTACAAAATTACCACCCCTACCTCCACCGCGTATATAGTTGATCCCGAGAACCTTGATCCCCGAACTCCATCGGATAATTTCCACCTACCCTCCGAATGCACTCCTTTCAGTTAAATTCTCCCTCCTTGCCGAACACAGATTAGTCCCTGTAAGAGACTTTTATAAATTTTTCCTTCTGACTACTTGCAAAATCACTGAAATAATCGAGGTAGACCTAGACTGAGTTCGCAGTACACACATCTACTCACATCCATCCATCCATAACAAATTGAAAAAATGTAAACAATCGGTTCTGAACCAAATATGTTAATTTTATAAATAACTATCTATGCATAAAACCAAAATGTTAAACAAATATACATATATAATTATAAATATTGTCTAATTATTTCTGATTGACTTCTTGCCCACCATCCCGCACCTTTAATTAGATCGCACAGTCTCATCCCAGGCAATTGAGATTTGCATCTCAGGCTTAAAAGGAGTAAGAGCGGAACACGACCGTCGACCCGTCCGCCGGACCCGATACATCGCTCGACTCTCGCACCCACACGACCGTTTCTCTAAGTGTGAGTGTCACGAGAGATGAAGAAAAATTCGACAAGTGTTACGCTCCGTTTATGTTCGACCGTTTCCAGGGGCCAAGACGTAACACAGGCAATTTTTGAATTCCATCTCGAAAAAATGACTCGTCTTTGGAGGCGATCCAAGGTTAGAGCCAATTTTCGATTTCTATGAAAGAAGTGAACCGGTGACCTGCTATATCGTGCTGCATCCTTTGAAACAACCAGTAGGGATAAACAGTACAGTTATTGGCCACCAGACATAATTGGCCTTTTTGTAAAAACAGGAAAATATTAAGAAATAATTAATTTTTTGTCTGTTTTTATAAACATATTTAAATTGCTCGTACTTTTTTGCTTTAAATGCAATCAATATTTTGCCACAAAATATATATTATGATTATATAATATAAATAGGTAAAACAATTCGTTGAATATTGCTAATTTCAATCAAGAAACCGTAAGAATCAAGCTGAGGATTCGCGGATAATTTAACGTGCTTAATAGTATGTATCATATATACAACTTTTATACTCATTATATAAAGACACATGAAGGTTGAAATTGTGACAAAAAAGGAATTTGTTTCTTAAGAAAAAAGAAAAATAGATGGCCAACAACTTTCGTAAAAATAATGTTGAAAAACAGTGAGTGGCCGGGCGGCCAATCATTTTGAGGTTATGGCAATAGTAAGACAATCATTGGCCTCGCATTTATGATTGCTGATGAGACTAGTTTGACAATGAGCAAACAATAAAATGATTAGCCGTTTAGAAAAAAATAGAAACATTGAATAGAAAAAATATATTTTATATTATGTTGTTTACATAATTTTTTACTAAAATTATAAAATCAAAACATAACAATAAAATTTTGTTGTTAGTTTTTAATTATAAAGTTATAAAAACAACATAATAATATATATAATAATATATATAACACAATTTATTTTATATTAACATTTTATATTAACTTAAAAACATTTATTTTATATTACTATTTTATATTAAAACGTAATAATAAAATTAAAAATTATAACTAACTCGATCCTGAGTTTTGATTTATTTATTACATTTGTAGTATTACTCACTAATATTTTTGATTAAATGTAGTTTGTTTAAAAATGTTTTATTTTTTTTATAATTATTGGTACTTTATTGTTTTCCTTATTACTATCAGTACTAACTTTCTGTTTTTTAATTTGATTTTTGTTTAACTAATTCTCCTGCTGCTTGTACAGTTTAGCTAACTTTTTTTCTTTTTTTTCTTTCTCTTCTATTTCTTTCTTCCTCAAAATTTCAAGTTTCTTAGCTTTTCCTTCTTTTTTTTGTTATTTCTTTTTTTCTTAAAATTTCAAGCTTTCTAACTTCTTTTTCTTTTTTTGCTATTTTTTTTTTCTTTAACAATTCAAGTTTTCTAGCTTCTTTTTTATTTCTTTTTAGTTTTTGTTGAGCAAGTTTCTTTTCTTCATTTATTTTCCATATGATTGACGAAATTGCATCTGATTTCCTTTTTGTAAATCTTTCTCTTTTTCGCTTTGGTGTTGGTGGTTGCTGCAAGTAATCATATAATGTTTTAGAACAATTTTTGCGATGTCCAAGAGACAAATCAAGTATTGTGTCCTCGTCACTAATCTCATTATTGTTACTATAAGTAATATTATTAGTAAATTCTAACAAGGGAAGTGACGCAAGTGTCCCTCTCCGATTTTGATGAGCTTTGAATATGTTGTAAAGTAGCTAAAAATAAGAGACCCGTATTTTTTTTTATCTGCTTTCTTGCACGTTTGAGAAGTGATACACCCCTTCAAAAAAAAACCGGGTTTTTTGTTTTATGTGAGTATCATCAAACCGGTAAAAGATATAAAAAAATGTTTCAAATAAAAGTTGCATAGTATTTTATAGGCTTTACAACCGCGTAGTTGGATGTATTTTTCATTCAACATTTTTTTATTTACCCCCATCCGTCATTTTTTTCAATTTTCAAAATTTTTGTAAGGAAAAATTGTAGCATTTTTTACGCTGAATTCAACCATATATGATTTTTTTATGTTTCAAAATCGCATCTTTCAGAAATAAACTATCAACATCGTTTTTTAATTAAAGAATCTTTAAGGCTCCGAAGTTTCCAAACTAATAAATATATATTCGGTCATGAGAGCCGTTTGCTAGGTGTTGTGCGGAAATTATACGTGTATATATATACATATATACGTGTTCACGTTTAAATTTTTACACGTGAAATTCGAATTGTAATAACAATTCTAAAATTCATATAGGATGCTATACTTGCATCTCGTATATGAGAGATCCCAAATACCCCTTTAATTGAAATTAAATTTATATTGCGAAAAAAACTCCTCGGCCAGGAGTCGAACCTGGAATCTCCGGCTTTCCGTGCCGTCGCCTTTCCTAT
>NW_018022193.1:25491-27349 GCF_002006095.1 Pseudomyrmex gracilis
ACTTCTTCAAAAATCCACCACCTTTAAATGGACAAACGAACAACAACACTCGTTCGAATCATTAAAAACGACATTGACGTCACAACCAGTACTTGCATATCCTGACTGGAATAAACCCTTTGTCCTTACCACGGACGCGTCTAACGAAGCAATCAGAGCAATTCTTTCTCAAGGAGAAATAGGCAAAGACAAGCCATTGGCTTTTGCCTCTAGAATTCTTAACAAAGCAGAAACACGATACAGTACTACTGAAAAGGAACTTTTAGCAATTGTATGGGCAACAAAACATTTTAGACAATATTTATTTGGCAAACAATTTAAAATTGTAACAGATCACAAACCTTTGGTTTGGTTAATGAATGTTAAAGATCCAAATTCTAGACTTATGAGATGGAGACTAAAATTAGAAGAATTTGATTACAAAATAGTTTATAAATCAGGAAAAATTAACACAAACGCTGATGCTCTTTCACGTATTCCGGTTAACGCAATTGAATCTGAAAATGTGGATGAAACTCAAACAACTTTTGATGAAATGCAGAAAATTCTTACAGAAGTAGAAAAGGAAAATTTTCAAATTAAAATTGCCATCAGTAAAGATCCTGTTCTAGGCTGGCAAAATATCGATCCAGAATTTCTTACTCCTAATCTTTTTCGAGCTTATGTTATTCCAATTATTGAAGATACCGACACGAATCCTTCCAAATGGACATTAACGGTTAAAGGACTTATGAACAAAGAGACACGACAGTTGATTGATTCAATTATCGCGGAACACGACTTAGAAAACAAAACAAAAATAATTATTGACGGAACACCATTCACTTCTATTACCAGAACTCCGAACTCTCCAGCGAGAACGATATCCCCTCGCAGCTCAAGACCTCCTAGTCCTTGCTCTTCTAAACCATCTCAACCACAAATTCAAAAGCAGATATTTATCAAAAATCAAGTNGGCAAGACCACTAACAAGACTATACTTTATATTGAGACCCCACCTGAGGTAACGAGAGAAAATGAAATTTATATTTCACCTCACGCAACTCATCGACAGATGAGCATTCAATTCATTGCATGAGTTTCTCTTTGAAAATGATCATCATTTGAATATCATACATGATCAAAAAGACGTTACTAAATTACTAGCAATCATTAACAAATATTATCTCGGAGATAAACTATATGTTTACGTTTCAAAGCATAACTCAGAAATAAGAAACAAAAAGGAAATTATCGCAGACGCACATTCAGGCATATTAGGCGGCCATTACTCAGTAGAGAAGACGCTCCAAAAAATCAGACAGCAATATAACTGGCCGAACATAACNATAGATGTCAAAGAATTTATTAACAAGTGCGAAAACTGCCAATTTAATAAACGAGGGACTCAAAAACCCTACATTTATTCCTCTCCGGACATTCCCAACGCCCCTAACGAAAAGGTATCATTAGATATCATGGGACCATTCGAAATAACCAACAAGGGAAATCGATACATCCTCGTGATCCAAGATTATCTTACTCGGTACATTCTAGCGGAACCACTCATTGATAAGTCCACAGCGGCAATCATACAAGCCCTCTGGCATTCCTGGCTTAGATATTTCGGAAAACCAAAAGAATTTCTTACCGATAACGCGCTTGAATTTACGTCAAACGAATTCAAGACCTTATGCGATAGACTGCATGCAAAACACATTTTTACCTCNAACTATCATCCTCAGTCAAACGGAAAAAACGAGAGATCGCATATTATATTAACGGAGTACATAAGACACTACATAAGCAAAGGTGAGCAATGGGATACGGTATTGCCCCAAGCAATGCTTACGTACAATTGCACGATAAACAAAACTAC
>NW_018022194.1:0-1437 GCF_002006095.1 Pseudomyrmex gracilis
AGTTGTTGTGCGTCTTACGTGGGACAGACGAAGAGACAGCTAAAAACTAGAACTAAAGAACACATGAATAACATCAAAAAAGATACCTCACAGCTATCTGTTATTTCCAAACATATTATTGACTACGATCATTTGTTTGACTGGGATAATATTGAGATTTTGGATTTTGAATCTAATTTTTACAAGAGATTAATTTCAGAAATAATACATATTAAGGAACAGACTCAGGGGCTTAATTTAATTAATGACACAGATTTACTCGACGATTCTTATTTTTATCTACTCGATGACTTAAAATATGCAGACTTAACTACATACAGACTTTAAAATTCAAAACTTATTGTATTGTTCTGTTGTTTGGTTCAGAGTGGGGCTTTATGTATATATTTGGCTGTCCTTACTGTCTGTTTAGCGTTTGATTTCCGACTACCATCTTGTGAGTATGCTGTGTGATTGTGTGGTGACTTATTAAGTATCTTTCTCACTATATTCCGTTGACTGTTTTAGGACGGAAATTTATTCAAGTAAGAACTTGTTTCTTCTTTTTTTTTTATCAATAATAACAATGCATTCAAAAGTTTAAAGGATTAATTTGTGACTTATTGTTTTTTGTTTTGATGTACTGAAGATGACTCAAGTAGAGTCAAAACGTTTATATTATATTATTATATATTATTTGTAACCACGGTTTTTTACCTTTGCGGTTTATTGTTTAAATAAAGTTCTTACATTTGCTCGTTATTGAGACCTGTTATTTATCTTTTAATATTGTTAACATTATTTATTGACGTTATCATTCATTTCAAATTTGGCTTTATCTAAAATAACTATGTTGAATAGGAAATTAAGTTCTTTGTCAATTCTCTGCATTATTTGCTCGCAAAATTCGTTTTGACCAAAATCATCTTCGTAGAAAAAGTACCGGCGCGGTATTCTAATATTCAATTGTCATAACAAAAACTGCTTAATAAACACAATCTTTATTATAATATTTTGGGAAGCTCTTGAATTAAGCTATACAAATCTGTAATTAAAAATAAAGTGTTTTATTTAAAAAAATCAATGTGTTCTTGACTTGACCTTAGTGGCGCTTTCCAAAGTCACACCGATACAATTGATAAATAGATTCTTTTAAGCCCTTTTATCTGAAACATTTTTTCATAAAGAAAATGCCTAGTTTTCAAGATTTTTTGCGGTACCGAAATACTTGGTATCTACCCTGTATGTAATAAAATATAATGTCTTAGAAAAGACATTTTTAAAAAAAAAGACTGTTTTTATTATTTTAAACATAAATTTAATTTATAATTAAAAAGGTGTTAATTACAACTTATATGCATACATATATTTAATATATGTATTGTTTTGTATATCTTTTAACGTTAACGTAGTTAATCTATAGATAAGTAACTTTTTACTTGGTTAAAGAATAACAAA
>NW_018022194.1:2622-5169 GCF_002006095.1 Pseudomyrmex gracilis
ACTTTTCTTTTTTTTGTGTAAAACAAAAAGACGTACATATTGGCCAAGAGTGGATTTATATTCTTCACTTTTCATTTATGCTCCTCATATGTTTCATTTTTCCAATTATTCTTTTATGGTGTTAATATTTTTTTATTTAATCGAAATGTTTCTGTAAGTAAATACGTGCAAGAACAAGGACAAACGGCGAAAAATGATAAACAGGCTTAGCCGCTCGCGCTAGCCGCGTACGCTATGCCTATGTCGAAAGAAAAAGACAGTAAACATATCTCTGTTCTCTTCTACCGCCCGAAGACGGCCGAAGCATCGAGCGCACACGTACACGGCTGCTCGCCTGTGTGCGTATCCCTTCCACTTGCTGCAGCGTGCTGTAAGAGAGTCAAAACTGGGCACATTGTATCAGGGTGAGTCAAGCAATTATCGTCTATATGATCCCAAATCAGATAAAATTATCATTTCTCGTGATGTTGTGTTTAATGAAGACACTATACCTCCACCATTTATTGACAAGCGTGAAAATACGACTCCTGAAATACCTATTTCAAGCGAACAAGAGACTATGGATGACTTTGACCATGGCGACAACCGTGGAGCATCAGATACTCAGGATGAGGAATCCGAAGAACTAGTAACAGCCTCAGAAGAGGAACATGAAGACCCACAACAAGAAAACAGAAGTCTACCCAACCAATTCTCAACATCAGCAAGACAACTGAGAGAAAGGAATCAAATCAGAAGACCCAAAAGGTACGAATCGAACTATATACACTATAACACACCTGACACGTTTCAGGAAGCAGTAACCGGACCCCGTGCGGACGAATGGTCCACAGCAATTGAAGATGAATTTGCAGCACACAGAAAAAATAGTTCCTGGACAGTTGTACCGAAGCCCACAAACGCACATCTCATAGATTCAAAGTGGGTGTTCAAGACAATCTGCGACACAGAAGGATCTATTACAAGATACAAGGCTCGACTGTGCGCACGAGGTTTTCAACAAAAATCTGGTACCGAATACACCAAAACCTTTGCACCTGTAGCCAGATACGACTCTCTCCGCACACTACTACTAGCTATTGCAACACACTTGGACATGGAAGTAACGCAATTCGACATCAAGACGGCGTTTCTATACGGAAAACTAGAAGAAACGATCTTCATGAAGATCCCAGAAGGCCTACACCTGGAGAAGAACGACGCCAATATCGACGTTGTATGCAAGTTAAACAAATCTTTGTACGGACTAAAACAGGCACCGCGTTGCTGGAACAAAACATTCCACTCATTCCTAAATAAATTCAATTTCATTGCGAGCGCAGCTGATAAGTGCATTTATATCGGGAACATAAACAACAATCGTGTATACTTGTTGCTATTTGTTGATGATGGTCTCTTAGTTAGTAAATCACGCGAATCAATTGACAAAATAATTAAAGTCCTAAAATAAACTTTCGAAATAACTCTAGGAGACGCCAGTTTATTTGTAGGACTGCACATAGAACGCAATCGTAAAGCAAGGACAATGTTTATACATCAAACTCAGTATACTCAGCGATAAATAGAAAAATTCAATATGTCCAACGCGAAACCAGTATGTGTACCAGCTGATCCCAACGCAAATCTAAGCTCGAGCGACACAAACGACACATCAATCATTGTACCATTTAGAGAAGCTGTAAGCTCATTAACATTTCTAGCTCAGGCCACTCGACCCGATATCTGTTTTGCTGTCAATCATGTCAGTAGGTACTGCAACAAACACGATAAAGTACACTGGACAGCTGTGAAAAGAATTTTCAAATACTTGATCGGAACCATAAATCATGGTCTACTGTATGAAAGCGGCGGGAGACAGTTAAATTTAAAACTCTACGGATACTCCGATGCAGACTTTGCAGGAGATCTGGACACGCGCAAGTTCACAACCGGATATGCTTTCTGCGTCAACAAAGCACTTGTCATGTGGTCGTCCCAGAGACAGAAAATTGTAACTCTCAGTACCACCGAAGCTGAATACGTAGCTGCTGCGACAGCCTACAAAGAAGCAATATGGCTCAGACAACTGCTCATAGATCTAGAACTCCTAACAGACAAACACGTCGACTTATCTGTAGATAATCAAAGTACGATACGTTTAATCCATAATCCTGAGTTCCATCAGAGAACCAAACACATTGATATAAGATTTCATTTTATAAGAGAAAAAGTAGAGAACAAGATTATTAAAATTAAATATGTTCCAACTAGTGAGCAATTGTCTGACATATTTACGAAGAGCCTACCTAAAAATCGTTTAATATATTTACGAACTAATCTAAACATATGCGATATAAAACAGTTAAACTGCGGGAGTGTTGAACATATTGTTTAACATGCTTTATGCGCACAAGCATCTGCGCATGCTACTCTGCTAATGCGCATGTCACCATGCTCCCGCCTGCGTCGGCCCGACATTTTGTTTTTCACACTGAACATGCTCGTTCAACACGTTCGTGCCGGCATTCTCTTCCCACTCGTCAGACCGTGCGCATCTACATATATTAC
>NW_018022194.1:6353-16847 GCF_002006095.1 Pseudomyrmex gracilis
CTGTTGTACACAGTAATATACAGCTATTATCATTTTTATGGTATATATTTCATATATACTTATGTTAATTAATGCATANATATAAGTACTGAATAATATAATATTTACAGGTTTGCAGGAAACAAATGTGTAATACGGGATGTTGCATCTAGATTTGATATAGCAGAATCTACTTTTCATGCTATCACATCCAATATTATGAAATATTTAAATCATATTGCTCCAAACATAATAAAGATGCCAGATACAGAAAACAAAAAAGGATTAGTTGCTCGTGAATTTGAAAATGTGCGTAATTTTTTTATTTNGGTTTAAATAAATGCCTATCAGTTATTAGATTAAAGTAAAATAGTAAATTTTATCAAGAAAAATGTGCAAAATATAATTTTGTACGACATTATGAGCCGGGTGTTACAATCTCTTGATAAACTAACTGATAAATCATAATCTGTTTATCTAATTTGAAAAGAACAAAGACAGACATGATTTAACTTCAATTAACTTATCAAGAATTTGAAACATCCATCTCTATGTAGATATGACATTATATTTTATATTGAAAAGTTTGGTCATATATAAAAATGCATTATATTATTATTTGAAACTTACATAAAATTCACTTTAAAGTAGCTTTATAAATCTAAATATAAAAGTTTGTTTCAGATATGTGGATTTCCTGGAGTTCTTGGATGTATTGATGGAACATATATTAAAATTAGAACGCCTGCAAAAAAAATCAAGAGCACATATATTAATAGGCATCATTATCCATCTCTAACATTACAAGCAGTTTGTGATGCTAATAAATTATTTTTAGATGTTTTTACCGGCACTCCCAGTAAAATACACGATGCAAGAGTATTTCAGTTATCATTTTTAAGTACTGAAATACAAAATATGGCAGATTNTTTTCATTTAATANGCGATGCGGCATATCCATTAAGAAAATATTTATTAACACCTTATAGAGATTACGGTAATCTTACAGCTGCTCAACAAAATTATAATCAGAAGTTGTCTAAAACAAGAGTTAAAATAGAAAATGCTTTTGGATTATTAAAACAAAGATTTAGGCAACTAATACTACTAGATTTTTTCACAGTTAAACGGTCTGCTAATTTTATTATCTCCTGTTGTGTATTACATAATTTATGTATTATGAATAATGATATTTTAGATGATTTAGATATTGAGAATATTGAGAATGTAGAATATAATGAAAGGCGTATGAACAATGAACAGAATCGAAATGATAGAATGGAGGGGGAAATAAAAAGAGATATTATTTGTAATATATTGCCTTTTAATTAGAGAACATGTAACAAAACATACATATATAAATAAAACTGTTTCNTCAAAATACAAAATATATTTCTTTTTTAACTTAACGTATAACTTAAAATTTATTTTAATTAAAATTTTAAAGAACATTAATATCTGTTAGATTATTAGCATTACAGAACGTTAAGAAGGAACGGTTTAGTCTTACGTAATGCACATAAAAACAGTTTTTAATACACAATATATAAAAGAAAATCTCTTTAGTATCACATAACGAACAAAGAACCATTGTGCAGTCAAAGCTTCACTGCAAATGTTTTGAAGCATGATTCTATCTTTATTTCTCGTTAAATGTAGAATAAAGATAGAATGATACTTGGAAATATTTGCAGTGAGACGTTGACCGCACTCCCAGTCTTTAGTAGTACAAAAAAAAACAGTCCTTAGTACTACTTAACCTAACCTAACCTAACATAATCTAACTTATAACACAGTCTTTAGTATTAGATAACGTACAAAAATATAAAATATTTGAAAACAACATCTTCCAAATACATAACTCAGACAACACAAAATCTCTAAGAAACATCATGANAATGTTCTTAGGACATAGCATGTCTTCAGGATGTTCTTTGGAAAATTATGCTGTCTGAGAAAATGTCAAGTTAAAAATTATGCTACTTCTAATCACTATTATCATTAATTGTATTGTCTGTTGAAAACATCATCATAAAGTTACGTAATACTTCTAGTTTTTCAGCATGTCTTCTTTCTCTTCTCTCCTCTTTATCTTTTTGAATCTGTAATAACGTCTCGCTTATAGACATTTTTTTTGTTGTCTTTTTTTGTGCTGTACAATCCTTTACTATATTTTCTTTATTATTTTCAATTATTTTTCCAGGACCTTGCAAAACTTCAGGTTCCAAACTATCATCTATTGCCTTTATCTTGTTTAATTCTTCTTCAAACTCCACTCTTCTTCGCTTTGCACCTGACTGTTGATTGCTTTTTACAGATTGATTTTTGCGTTTTAATATGGTCTTGTAACGATTCTCACATTGTATAGCACTTCGTTCAATGTTTAGTTCTGTCATTATATCATTAGATATTTGTATCCACATTGTTTTTTTATTTTTAAATTGTTTCATAGGTCCAATTAAAGGCAAATATTGCTCATATTTATCCAATAATAAACGTGTACTGTCGTCACACCAAACAGTTGCTTCATTTTTATTCTCTATGTTAGCATCCATGACTTTTCTTAAAAAACCTGTGATAAAAATTGAATAGAAAGTATTAAAATAAAACATATCACAATTAAACATTATGCAACCTAATCTAATCTAACTTAAATTATACAATATAAATTGCAGATGTTAAAAATAAAATATTACAACCACAGTAATAATGTAAAACTTTTACCTGTTTAAACAATATAAAGACTTTAACTTTGATATTTCTTTTCTTTTTATATAAAGTTGCACTGAGTTAAGTCAGTGCAAATTACTATTGCATTCAGGTGGCACTGTGTTAGATCAGTGTAGTACACGCACTCAGTTCAGTATGCACACTCCGAGGTGCGCCCTAATTGGATCAGTGTAGTACCGCACTCAGTTCAGTATGCACGCTCCGAGTACGTTTAGTAACAAAAAGTTACTAGCCACTGAAACGGAGCAAGTGCACGCCAATCGAATTTGCCATAAATCTGCCGTTAGAAGCGCCGACAGATTGTTACCAAACGCAGATTAGATCTGTCCCCTAGAATCCAAGTGGAATTACTACAAAAAAAAAGAAAATCAGTGGTATATCGCCTTATCGGAAGAGAATTAATTCGAGATTTTACTCGAATTAATTTCTAGAAGCTTGATTCAGCTCGTTGATCAACCGATGAACTCCATTGAAAGAGACCGAATCTAAAAAAATCCTAAATGTGATAGCAGGATTTGAACTCGAGACCTCCATATTCGCAGCCCCTACATTCAGTTCGCGAGACCACGTGTGTTCCTTACTAACATATAATTATTTTTATGTATTTATTCTCAAGCTATCCTACATTTCATTTATTATTTATTTCAATTATTATTTTACTAAAAATGTTGCAATGCAATGTACCTGCAACAATAAATAAAAATACTTTTCTTATTATTCTTAAATATAATTTAAAGTACAGTTTTACAACGCAAATGTTTTGTTAATATATGCTGATACTTGAATAAACAAAGTGTTTTTTAATGGATTTTTGGTCACTGAAAATGAATCCGGTGGTGAAATCGACCTAACACGTCAAATTTCTGAGAAAATTAAAGTTAAATGTATAACATGTACAAATGTATAACTGTCTATTAGCGTGAAAAAGAGCATATCAGTGTATCTCATTCACACTAGTGGACATTGTGTTACACAGTGTCGACCGTACGTAGCTGGAAAGCACCTATTGTTTCATATTACTCAACAAATACGAGAATAATACATTAAATTTATGATTGCTTCATTGCCGAATGCGTATAAACAGAAGTATTAAAATCTTACAGTTTGAACTTTACCGGTTCCAGCATAAGTTAACAGTTATTGTCCGCATAAACAAGGTCTAACTGTAAAAGACTGTTCAATGTTTGTTAACAATCTGTTATCAACACAGGCGACAGATATGATCGCAGATAATCGCCACTTTGTTGCCTAGATAGTCGAGTAGTCTTGCGTGCAAACAGTCCGCACATATGCATGAACAGATCTGCTTGGCGTTTGGTGGCAATCTGTCGTCAATGCGTTCAACAAATCGACCTGACTGCGGTCAACGTTTTGTCATAAACAGATGCTCATACGGTTTTGCGGACTGTTTGGTCACAGTATTGCTAAAGCAGATCTGCTTGCTATCGACCATCTATTTGTTATCAATTTCATTAACATATATGGAATCATTTTGGCCGCAATAGTCTCATGTATGTGCCAACAGAGTTGTTGCGTTTTTTGTCTCTATGTGCTAACAGTTTTGGCAGCACCAAAGCATGTTTCCGTACTGTAGCGTTTCTGCACACAGTTTCTGTTGCCAAGGTCTGCGCAGTCAGAAATTTTTTGCTGGGTATATATACATATATACATATAAAAACCCAACAGAGCGCTATAAGCTTATATTAGCATACGCGTTTGACGAACTTATCTTTGCGCGCGCACAAATCGTCAAATGCGCATGTACGCGGGTTAATATAAGTTGATTTCTCATGAAAACAGTTTTTTAAATCATCCGGAATAAACTCACCGCCCGTTGCCGCGACAAGAATTAGCGCGTTGTCGCGACAAAACGCTTTTAAGGTAGTTGTTCCCGTACATTTAGAGTAAAAAGTTAGTCGACAGAAAGTGACGACTCGGCAACGTTGCATTTGACGTAGGTTGTCATCGTGTTTATGAGCACTCGTGAGGTTACAAAGTGAGCATGCACTAATACTTACATACATATATATATGCGTGCGTACGACGTTGCCAAGTCTCCGCAACGTCTCTTCACTTATGACTTCCGTGCTCTGCACAATCAGCTAAATTCTAAACTTTACATTGCTCTCATTCAATAACTAGACAATAAACTAGTTTTTTTTTTTATTATATTCTTATAGATATTTTACATTATATATTAGTTTTTTAACAAATTCTTAAGAAAATTTTCGGAGATAGAACTACAATTGTCACTTCGGTGAAGTCTCGATATAGGGATTACGTATTAAAAGTTAAAACTTTGAAAGCAAGTACCTCGAATTTGAGACGGTAAAAGTCTTTAAATTTTTAACCACATATAAATAAGATTTATACTAACATGTGGTTAAAATTTCAAGACATTCCTATGAAACTCGTTTTTGGGAACAACTATCTTAAATCACCCGGAACAAGCTCACCGTTCGTTGCCGCAACAAAAATTAGCTCGTTGTCGCGGCAAAACGCGCTGAACTGCGGCCGCCACGGGGTTCTCCACCAGTGATGGAAATTCGAGCCCGCGCACGCTACCCTTTTTCCCCCTCTACTGACACACACATAGACGTTCGGTCTATCCATGTAACTCGTCGACGCCGATGGATAGACTGAGTGTCTATGTGTGTGTAAGTAGAGGGGAAAAACGGTAGCGTGCACGGGTTCGAATTCCCATCACTGCCCTTCACACGCGAAGGTGAACTCATCGTCGCAAACCAAACACGGTTTAATTTACGAGTACGCTTGCCGAATTGTTCATTCTTCGATATGGACGTGCGCTGGAGACATCCCTAGACGTCGATCGTTTGCGGACCTACAAGATATGGAAAAAAATTTTTGTGAAAATTTTTCTTTACTATTTGCCGGGAGTGGCATTCATTTAAACACGGTTCAATTAGACACAGTGCAATTGGAGACGGTGCAATTGGACACCAAAAGATGCGCACCGTTTACTTAGACACCGTTTATTTGCATACTGTTCATTTGCGCACTATTTATTTGCACACTGTGCAGAAGGACACTGCTTATCTAGTAACTGTGTACATCGTGCTTCGCAGGCGCATCCGAAGGATGCGCAGTGCAGAAGCCCAGTCTTTTACACTGTGTAGTAAGCGTATAGGCAGGGGGGATTGCGTCTCCCCCACAGGGGGAGGGGCTCGGCCTCCTCCTCGCCCCCCTCCTTACGTTGGTCCCTCGCTAAGTCTGCGCGTCTTGCGGCGGGACCTTCGGATGCGCAGTACAGTATACAACTGCACAGTTACTAGATAAGCGGTGTCCTTCTGCACAGTGTGCAAATAAACGGTGCGCAAATAAACAGTGTTCAAATAAACGGCGTCCAACTGAACGGTGCGCATTTTTTACGGTGTCTAAGTGAACAGTGCGCATTTGAATGGTGTCTAACTGAACGGAGCGCATTTTTTACGGTGTCTAAGTAAACGGTGTCTAACAAGGGAACCTGGCAAATCCGAAAATTCTGATTTTGATGAAACTTTGCACACATGTAAGGGGAGTCAATAGATGAATATTGACATTTTCCATTGCTGCCCGAAAACGGTTTTAAGGGATGAAATCACCCCTCATATGTAGAGCGGCTTTTCACTTTTCTATATTTATCTCGAAAATGATTAGAGATATTAAAAAATGGTTTATACAAAAATTTTATAGAAAAAAGTTCTCTATTTGTTATATTAATAGAATTTAAAAAAATAATTTAAAAAAAATTGTTTAACAAAAATATTAAAAAAATTTCTTTTTAACAATTCTATTAATGTAGGTAAATNGAGGTGTTTTTCCCATAAAACTTTTATATAAAACATTGTTTGATATCTTTAATAGTTTTCGAGATACATCGAGAAAAAAACGCAAAACCGTGTTATACATAATAAGTGTTTCACTCTTTAGAATCGGTTTTAGGCCGCCATTGAAAATTTCTACATTCATGTAGTTATTTATACAGTGTACAAAGTTTTATCGTAAGAACATCTCTATGTAATCGCACATTAATACACTTTTGAAATAAGTTGTTTCTAAAATTTAATTATAGCATCTTTTATATAAGGAACTATTTTGCGGTATATATCACAATAAAGATAGTAATTTTTTAAATAAAGATGCTTTTATTCTTTGAATATTTCAAGTCATGTTGCAGTGCAACGTGACTTGAGAGATCATTGAGCATATTCTTATTGCAGTCTCTATAGTGCATATTGTATATGTAATGTATCACGCACATATCACTCACTTCCGTAAACACAGTGCGGAGTAGTCATGTACGTTATACGTGAGAATAGTCTGCAATAATTTTCCATAATCAAAAGACTTTGACAAAAGGAAAATTTAAATAATTTTAACACACGAATTGAATGCCCTATCTGAATTTTACTTTTCTGGCCTTATTGACTAACACATAAAATTTCAGTATAACATCTCGAAAATTTATTTTACGGTCTATTATATTTTTTGATAACAGTATACGATTTACATATACATTTAGTTCATAATCGCCAGCATATCACTTGGCTACGCGAATCAGTCACAGTATGACACGCTGACGTTCGTGTTGCACTCGACACTACATAATAAATAATGTAAATAAGATAAAACTCCGTATGTGCAAAGTTTCATCCAAATCAGAATTTTCGGGTTCGCGAAGTTCCCTTGTCATCATAGTGAGTGAATTAGATAGGCACGATATGTAAAGAAAACAATACAGGCAAAAATATAAAAATAAATAAAGAATGAAATAACAATAACATGTTATGCTTCAAATCTGCTACATTTATTTTAGCAAGTTCTGCTTGATTGATGCAATAATATTTGCATCACGGCATAACACATTTATATTCTTTTTTTTTCTGCTTTTCTGTCGACACTAGTTGAAATAACAGATTATGTTTAACTGCTGGCTACATCGTACAAAATGTTGGTAAAGGGGAAGGTAGAGGGGAAGAAGGGGAAGGAGAGGAACATAAAAACATACACCCGTGAACGATATCTGACACAGGAAGCTCATTGTGAGTAAAGACTACAAGAATAATCGTTCCACGTACAAGACTCCTTGTCCATTGCATCGCACGCGTTATCAGAGATACTCGATCACAAAATATTGTGTTTGTAATCGTTCGGGTAGATTAGTAATAAGTTATAAGTTTATACTAGTTGAATAGTTATAAGTTATAATACTTGAAATAATTTTACCTTTTTTACAGAGTCACATTAAACGGTTTCTGTCAGAACCATAAATATATCTTTGATAGAAGAACATTTTTGAGCGCAACCTTATAAAGTAAAATCTAGCGTAACTGCTTCAAAATTATATAAAATAATTGTTTGTGTCATTCTTCTTATCTTTTCATACACACACACACATTATTTTTTAGTATCATTATTTTGTTAAATTTTTAAATACATATACAACTATATATGTATATATAAATATGTATATATGTATATATTTATATATAAACATAACTATTATAATATTACCTTACTAGTTTTTATTTTTGATGTTTTAAAGAAAATTTAACACTAATTATACAAATTTAGTATAGTGTTTTATGTTTTATTCTTAATATTTAAATAATGTTTAAAAATATTTTAATAATCACTATGACATTTATCTATTGTCATGGTTTTTTACTCTCTTACTTAAATATATTTTACTTTCTTACACTTACCGTAAGTAAGTTTCTTATATCACGTAAAATNCTTAAATATATTTTACTTTCTTACACTTACCGTAAGTAAGTTTCTTATATCACGTAAAATTATATCACGTAATAATTAAATAAATAAATATTTGATATAAATTATTGAAGTCACTTTCAATGCAGAGTTACTCTTTTCAATGTTCACGATAATTTTATGATAACATATGCCTGTTGGTATTATTGGTAACCGCGTCGGTATGTATCATCGGTAACCGTGTCGATATATGGATTAAATCTCGGGCCGCTGGCGCGTGGTAGTAGGAGGTGGCCGGAGGAGAACTACTTCTCCTCACGGCGCACGATATGGTGCTCCGCACTGTATGTATGTGTATATATATATAGATCAAGTATTCTGTCCAGCAAATGAACCTGGATATAACTTATGTGAGACAGATAGCTGTTTTGTCAGTGAGATAAACACAAACCAGTTATCTGTCTTAGTCATATTTGGCTTCATTAATTACCGTACAAAAAATATGAGAAATAACAATATTATATGTTGTTCAATCCACTAGTTGAGTAATATAGTCTTCGTCATATAGTTTTTTCTCCTTCTTCTCGTCTTCTTTCCGCTTCTACAGCTACGTTTGACTTGGTACTACAAGTGTTTGAAAACGTCTCATTAAATAAAACTAAAATTCTAATTAAAAAACTAAAAATATAATTATTTATTCATTCTATAAAAAATAGTATATAAGTTACAAATTAAAAAACAAATTTATTTATTTTAAACAATAAATCGAATATTCTAGCACTTGTAGGACTAAAAACTTATATAGTTTTCCTCAATCTTTCGCGTGGCATAGTTTTCGTATTGTCTAAAGATGTTAAATTGTCAAAGATGTAAAATTGTCACATTACAAAAAGTTACAAAAGAATTAAAACAAGTAAGAAATAAAATTAAAGTTATTGCATACTTTGTCTAATTATTTGTAGGTGCTTGATCCGTACTTTCATTCGATTCCCCGTCGTTCCATAAATCGCGTCGTTGGATCTTTGCGCCGCCGCCGTTTGGAACAGTCTTCCTGCGTGATCTGCTCCTGTGTCTCTCTCCTTAGACATCCTCAATGCCTTACGCATTTGCACTTGGAATTCAGAGCGCGTTGGTTTTTCAAAGTGTTTGTTTTGGCACACACTATCTAAAAATTAAACGCAAATTGCATTATTGTTACGGACAAAATAATATTATGCATAAATAAATATAATTGATTTTACGACCATAAATCGCCATAATAAGACGAGTATCATATAATGACCGATGTCCTTCACGGCCCCACCATGTACAATAAAAGACGGCGCGATAGTATCCTTCAAACTTTCTTTCAAACAGCAGATGTTCACAGCTTCTCTCAAATTAAAACCGCCAATATAACAGAAATAATTTACCTACATATCAAAGATTAATATAGTTGCATATAAGAAAAACTATAAATACAATAAAGTAAAATTTTCGAGAATTCAGAAAATATTGGCCGTATGGAGCAAACACAGTTACCCAAGTAGCATAAAAACGTTCTCAGAATGTTCGGCGAATGTTAGAACAGTAACAGTGAAAAACGTTTTTTGTTATGTTAGAAGTTCGCTCAGGACTAACATTCTCTTAACATTCAGCAAACGTTCTCAGAACGTTTTACTGAAACGTTTCCGTAACATTCGGCGAACGTTATACAAAGAGAATAAAAAAATTTTTCGCAGGTTGCATTTTTACACAGCTTCGAGATTTCACTTGAATTAATTTTTGGAGGCCCGATTCAGCTCGCCAATCATCCAATGAACTCTATTGAAAGAAACTGGATCTGAAAAAATCTTAAAGATGATGGCAGGATTTGAACTCGAGACCTCTGTATTCACAGCCCCTGCACTCAGTCCGCGAGACCACTTATTCCTTACTAGAATGAGATTATTTTTATCTACTTATTCTCAAGCTATCTTGTACACATTTTATTTATTATTATTTCTTTAAATTATTATTTTATTAAAAATATTGCAGTGTAATGTACCCTTGCAACAGTGGATAAAAATATTTCTCTTATTATTATTAATTATT
>NW_018022194.1:17189-21515 GCF_002006095.1 Pseudomyrmex gracilis
GATTAACATTCGCTGAACGTTTTTATGCTACTTGGGTACAAACATTTCAAACTTATATTAGTTCAACATGTTAGATCAGTGTTCGGGGTCTAACATAAAACATGTCAAACACAAAATTAACATTCGCTGAACATTTTCATGTTACTTGGGATATTAGTGTGTGTGAAGTAAATTACTTTATTAATTAAAAACAAAACGTTTTCGACCTCGGTTTAGGTCCTTATCAATGTTTTTTCTACAAAGTTTAAAAAATACAATAATCGACAAATTGATCTAATAAAAAATACAAAAGATTTAAAAAAAAAATAAAACTTACAGTGACAATAAGTTGAGTTTGATGTACAGCTCAAAAAAAGTTGTAATGTATGGTAAAAACAACAAAAGATCACTACATGGTGTCGCAACTGAGAGATTGTAACAGTATACATCAGTTTAAATAGAGAATCAAAGTCAAGATCGATCGATTGACAATAACTAATCTAGACATCTGTATTATCAATAAATGGTAAATATACTTTATCCAAATTCTCAGTATCGCTATGCAGATTTAGATCATGGCTCTGACTCTTTATATGTAGCGTTTCAGATATCAGACGCTTGTGATAAGATCCTTCGTTATCCAAAATTTGTACATTTTCCCAGTCAAAATCGTGGTTGAATTTTATCCTATGGTCAGTAATCACAGATCTCTGAGATGAATTTCTGTTTATGTGGTTTCTGTGTTCTTTAATTCTTGATTGTAAACTTCTACCAGTCTGTCCAACGTAGGATGCATCGCAAGTACAATTTATTTTATATACCACGGCTGGACGAGATGAAGGAGGGAGCGGATCTTTAAGAACTTTAATGAATTCGGTCAATTTGTCAATGCTGTAAAAAGCTGTATGGAAATTTGTGTCATTAGGTAAAATTTTGGAAAATTTCTCCGCGAAATGATTAATATAAGGCATCACAAGCCAACTCTGTGGAGAGCTCTCTGAATCTACACAGGACAGAAACCTCCTTATGTCGTTGTTTTTGTAAAAATTATGTTTAAGTCGTTGTTTAAATATATCAAAAATAAAATTGCACGGATAATTATTGTCAATTAGTATATTAAAAATAAGTTCAAAATTCTTTTGGTGAAAGCTAGGACGAGATAAAAAGAAGGCTCTGTCTATAAGGCCGATAACAGTGCCTCTCTTTTGACCGATAGGGTGGTTCGAGTAATAATTTAGATATCGGTCAGAAAAAGTTGGCTTGTGATACCAGTCATGTATTAATGTCTTATTGTTTTTTATAATAGTGATGTCAAGAAAATTTAGTTTATCAAAGCCAACCTCCATAGTGAACTGGAGACGAGGATGATAGGAATTATAGGCATTAAGGACATTGTCAAATTGATCGTTAGGTACCAACATGGCAATATCGTCGACATACCTAACATGTAGAGGGGGGATGAAAGGAAATGTACTAATAACAGCCAGTTCAAGATCTTGGATTATGATGTCCGCTAATATAGGAGATAATGGAGAACCCATAAGTGCACCGTAAGTCTGTTTATAAAATTTTTTATTAAAAAGAAAGTAAGTAGAGTTAAAAATGAGTCTAATAGCTATAAAAAATTCTTCTTTAGGTAAAAAAGTATCACCTTCTATGAAATGCCATCTCTTTTCTAATCCGCTGATTGCTAGGTCCAGTGGAATGTTGGTAAACAAGGATGTAACGTCAAGGGAGATCAACTCAAACGAGTTATCATAAGTTGTATTGGAAATTAAATTGGCTAAATGAAAGCTATTGTAGACAAAATTGGACGGAGGTTGGAGGCTCTTTGAAAGTATTTTGTTTATGAATGTTGCGAGATTATGTAAAGGGCTATTAGTCGAGGAGATAATGATCCTGAGAGGATGTCCTGGTTTGTGGATCTTAGGGACACCATATGCGCGAGGGAGGATGGTTAGTGAACAGTTTAAATGTTTATGCATAAGATCTGTGATGTGACCACGGGATTTCCATCTTTTTAATAATTCTTTAAGAGATCCTAATATATGGTTAACCGGATTTTTGTTAACTGAAGAATAAGTGTCGATGTCCGACAGCATATTCTCCATTTCGATGATGTACGCGTCTCTATTCATAGTTACGACTGTGTTGCCCTTGTCGGCTCGTGTGAACACAACAGAGGGATTGTTTTTTATGAATTTAGTGTAGATGTTACAGCATGCTTAATCTCATTTTTGTAAGGTAACTTAGATAAATTAGACGGCCTCACCTGCTTGAGAACAGAGACAAATCTATTACGGCATTCAATTTTTTTATTGTTACTTAAATGTCTAATGTTGTTCTCAAAATTTTTTATCAGCTCAAAGATGAGTTTTTTATTATTAGCCGGAGGTAGACAGAAGTTTTCTCCCAATTGCAAAAGTCCTACGACTTCGGTGGAGATAGGACAGTTAGTTAGGTTAATGAACCAATTTTTTCTGGGTTGAAGTAATGATTTAGTGGAAGTGTTAGTAATGAAGGATAAGTCTATTGAGAATGTAGGTGATGGTTCATTAGGTGGTGAAAAGGAAAACTTAAAGGAAGAATGAGTGAAAAAACGATTGTAAGAGGAAGTGAGATTTTTTTGAGCTGCAGGTTTGCGGGGAGTTACAAAATATTCTAATTTTTTGTGTATTTTAAAAAACTTCGTTTTTATCCACGAAAGTTTATGTGTCAGCCTTCTGTTCTCAAGCATATGGATTCTATCCAACTTTAACATTTGAGTATTGAAAAAAGTATTGTAAATATGAAACGGTAAATCGTGTATGATGGTTCTGTTGATTTGAAAAATGTTGTTAAGCACATGTTTTCGATGTTGATATAAATCTGTGATCTCCAGGCGTAATATGCTGTTAGCTATTAGTAAGCGCTTGTCAAAATCACATTTCTGTTTGTAATTGTGAAAGGTGACTTGTGGAAAACAACATGATCGAAAGAATAAATGTTGCGGCAAAAGTTTCTCCTTTTCACATGAATTGAGAAATTTAATTTTGTTCTGAATCTTAACTAAAACTTTGTTAAGTTTAATCCACGTTTTTAGATTTTCCACTGATGATGTTCCGTAATAGAGATAGACAAAATTGAAAAAATTATAACGTTGCTGATTTCGCATTCTTCCGCCAGCGATTAAAGAATAAAAAGTGAAGAGAAATGCTCCAAAAAATATTCGAGAATTCAGAAAATATTGGCCGTATGGAGTAAACACAGTGTTATTAGTGTGTGTGAAGTAAAGTAAAAAGAAGAAAGTAAAATTTCTTTTTTCACTTACGGCGTTGGAATATCCATCTTCGTCGATCTTTTCAAAAGCATCCATGTCCGGAAGCGACGCTATGGGAAAAATAGCCGGTTTCTGCGGTGCGTGATGGCGATTTTGGACGCATCTTAAAATTTTTTCTGCAGTGGAATTTACTCGTCTGCAAATAAATCATACGGACAAAAAAATGTCGCGTATTAATAGTATATTAATGGATGTAATTCTTACTTCATTTCTGCTTCTATGCGATCTAAGCATTCGTGTATTTTCCTGGAAACATTAAATAATATTTACATATTAACGTTGTTATAAAAAAATATGCACTTTACACATACGTTTTCAGATACATTTTTCTACCACTGGAATATTTTTTATAGTTGTTTTTAATTTCTAATTTAATTTATAATTTATAACAGGTAACCCTTAGTAATCAGGTATAACAGGTAAATTACAGAGATAACTTCTAGTAAACAGATAACAGATTAATAATAATAATAATAAGATAGGAGCGAGGGGGCTATTAGAGTCCCTTTATGTCACCTAGATCTGTAAAATCTTCTGTGACTCTCGCTAGTTGCTTATCGGCCTATCTGCTTCAGCCCGGCATTTTCTGCCAGGCTTCGCAAATGGCTGATCTTGATATTTTTCAAGGTCCTCGGGCCTCACAAACATGCAGCCCAAGGATCTGAGTCTTTTAAGAGCTAAGGATGGACAGCAACACAGTATATGCTCGCTGTCCTCCTTTTCCTCACCGCATAACAGATAAATAAATACGTACAAATTTACCAAATGTCCGATTTGTCTGGTTGTGTTGAATGATGTTGATGATCTTGTCCCGTCGATTCTTTAATTCCGACATTCTAGTTCTGAGAAGATACGTCTCTGCGTGTTCCAGAATTTTTACAATGGTCCTGGAATTCTATAAAAGCATTATCGACGTAGCTTATCTTTTCATGCATGTGTGTCATAATTTGGTGTGAGTGATTGTATTGTTACAATCTGTAAAGTAAGAGCGTGTACAGGTTAATGTGTAGAAAAATTTATTTTTAATG